>NC_136015.1:26342998-26355498 GCF_048128805.1 Centroberyx gerrardi | reverse complement strand
GTCCAGTCTCACTTCCATTCCACAGTTCAGCATGAGCGTTTTTTTTCTGAAACATTCATGAGATAAATCAATAATAAATAGCAAAACAAATCAGAGCCGTGGCTTTCAGTTAGTTTCAGTTTGCAGCCGTTCAAACTGAATCTGTTCTCCCTCCTCCTGAAGCCCAGCAGGAGATCTGTCTTGAACTCGGCGGTGAGGCGGTGAGGTCGGCGCCGGTCGCTTGCAGCCGTTTAAAACTAAATGTGTTTTATGTTTTTGCTGCTGAGGAACAACAACCAGACTGGAGACACTCACTTCAGATCCAGTTTGTTTTAAATGTTGAGGTGTGTGTGATATTTAAATGACTCAGAGACTTACCGGATAGTCCAACACACATCCAGTCTGACCCACTCTGCCTCTTTATGGCCGCTGTAGCGGAAACGGAAATTCAAAACAAACTGGAACCTTCCAGAGGATCTGAGAGGAGCTGAAAATATTTATGTTTTTAAACATAAACTAAAAACCCATCTATTCAGTCTGGCTTTTATGTAGTGTTTTATAATTTTATGGTTTTAGCATTTATACTTATTTTATTTATTATCATTATTTTATTCTATTTTGTATTATCAACATTTTGCTGTTGATCATTATTATTTATTTTATTCTATTTTATTAACATTTTACTGTTTTACTATAATCAATTTATTTTGTGTAGTATTTCATAATTTTATTTTTATTGTTATTTTTATTGCTTGTATTATTTTTTATGATTTATCTTTCATTATCTTAACTACCCATCTTTTATTGTTGTCTTATTCAATTAACGTTTTGGGTTTTTTGGTTGTTTTGGTGTGCATTCGTCTCTGAATCCATTTTTAACATCCTACGTTTTGTCAGTCGCTTGTAAAGCACTTTGAATTGCATTTGATTTGTTTGAAAGGTGCTATATAAATAAAGTTTGATTGATTGATTGAAAACTACAACGACCAATTTCTCCACCGGCACTTTGACTTTCTCCATCTTTGTTGTTGTTGTTGTTGTGGGAAACGCTTCATCGTGATTGGTTGGTTGGTTGATCAGCTGGTCTGAGCCTCGGCCGCTGCAGCAGCCTCCTCCGTCCCGCAGAGCTCTCCTCGCTCCTCTCTTGGTGTTTCTGAGTTGTTTCTCACCCTTTTCTCACAAGTTTTCACTTTCAAATTTAAAGGGTTGAACATTTCTGCGTATTTAACATTTGGGAGAATTTCCCATTAGCAGCCTCTCTCTCTGTGGGTTCATTGTGCGTCATGTTGAAGGTGAGCGGAGGTTTTTAAATGAGGACAGCTGGTGAGGGAGAAAGGGCCGGAGAGGAGATAACACACACACACACACACACACACACACACACACACACACACACACACACATTAAACCTAAAGGCACTTTGTTTTTGTCAGGATGTCACTGTGCAACACAACTCAGTAAAACATCACAGAGTTTTGAACAGTCCCACAGTTTAATATTGTTGTTTGGCATTCGATAAATATAAAAAAACAAATAGGAAGTACCTTGAATGCAAAAAGTGAAAGGTTATTAATGACATCAATTACATTATTAGTCAAAATTATTACATCATCCAAAAAAAAAGTGACAGCCCAGTAATGCAACAACTGCAGAATAATGTAAAAAATATATATATATAAAAAAAAATATATATATATATATATCTATATATATATATAGATATATATATATATATACTGTATATACTGTACTGTATATATAAAAGTTATTACAATATCAGTCAGGAGATTTTATTACATTATCCCGCAATTTATTACATTGATGATTTTTATCATCGTTTTCAACTCACTCAGACCGACATTATATTACATTTTGACAAGTTATTACATTATCCGGCAGTTATTACATTATTGTTTGCTACAATGCTAGACATAAGCGCACAAATGAATAAAAGCGCATAAGTGAGCAAGGGACAAAAACTTCCAAAAAAGGCTGAAACAAACATGCAGCTCTTTTGCAGAAGGACTTTTATTTTGAAAGTCTTACTTAACGCATTGCACTTTTTGCATTCAAGGTGCTTCCTGTCTGTTTATTTTCTGATTTATCTTCATGCGCTCTTCTCTGTCTGTTCAGTCATGGTGGCTATCACTGCTCATGCTAACTACCCAGTTCTTCTTCTTCTTCTGTTGATTCCAAACGAACCGGAAACGTAAAACGCATCACTTCCTGTGTGGCAGGAAAGAGCGTCCAGACTCCGGCTGTTTAGAACTGACAGAGGAGAAGCTGCAGGTTGAGTCGCTGATGAGTTAGAGCAGCAGAACAGATTAATTAGAGGGAAATGTCACAGATTTCAGGTTGAACTCGTGTTTTCGGCAGATCGACTCGTCGTCCTGCTCGGCTGGTTTGGACCGGCTGAAGCTTTCACTGGTTTTCAGATTCGGGAGCCGCTGGCTGGTATTTAAATGTCACCCATTCTCCCTCTGTACTTCACACAGCCCAGGGCGCGACTTTCACACATCCAGACCTGATACACACACACACACACACACACACACAAGGCTACACCTGAGCATACTACACACACACACACACACACACACACGCAGAGTGATGTTGCACATCACAGCACCTCTCCAGAATAACGGTGAGTCATGTTTTGTTCCCTGCAGGCAATCAATTTAATCGGCTCTCATGGTGGGTGGAGTGTGTGTGTGTGTGTGTGTGTGTGTGTGTGTGTGTGTGTGTGTGGAGTGCACACCTGAGCGTGCTTGTGTGCTTTGTCTCCGTGTGTTTGTGTGCACATGTACCTGTGTGTGTGTGTATATGTAGATGAGTGTGTGCCAGTGTGTGGACAGTGTGCTTGCATTTGTGAGTGCCTGCAGCCTGTGTGTGTGTGTGTGTGTGTGTGTGTGTGTGTGTGTGTGTGTGTGTGTGTGTGTGTGTGTTGCTGGAGGTTGGCTGCTATTTAAGAATAAGTCTCCAGCAGTGAGTCACTCTGCCTCGGGGATGTTAGACTATTGAAACTATAGCTTGTGTGTGTGTGTGTGAGTGTGTGTGTGTGTGTGTGTGTGTGTGTGTGTGTGTGTGTGTGTGTGTGTGTGTGTGTGTGTGTGTGAGGAACAGAGTGTAATTGAAACTGTAAATGCAGAGTGTTCTCAGCAGCTGCCTCCCCTCTCTCTAAAAACTCTCTAAAAGCTTTTCAGGAAATGGGAAAAATCCTCAACTTTCAAACTGATGATCATGAATTTTTGAAATGACACAAAAACCTTTTTCCTTCTGTTCTCCAGCTCTGCTGCATTATTGATGATACATGAATTTTCCACAGATGCAGGATTTTTTATTTTTTATTTTTTCACATCGGCTCTTACACTCCTCACCGTTGGTTTCATGTCATGTTGGTGATCTGCGAACTGAAGCTTCTTCTACTGTTGCATTCATTGCAAGTCAAGTCAGTTAAAGCACCGCTAGACTGAGAGTTTTATGTAAAAATCCACCTTGTCAACTTTCCATCCGTTTTGACCAGAGGTGGGGACTCGAGTCACATGACTTGGACTCGAGTCACATGACTTGGACTCGAGTCACATGACTTGGACTCGAGTCACAGTTTGAATTCCTTGAGTCTTGACTTGATGCATGAAGAGAAGACTTGAGACTTGACTTGACTTGGGTTCTGGTGACTTGGGACTTGACTCTGACTTGTACTTTGATGACTTGAAAAGGTTTCTAAAGTCTTGACTTGAGATCTTGTGTTTGTGTAAATGACTTAGATTGAAAGTGATGAGATTTGTTCCAGCGGACGACTGAATTTAAATTCTGTTTTCTGAATTTGTATGGAATGATTGAATTTATTGAGTTGAAACTGATTATAGAAATCAAACTCATGATGCTCTTACCAAGTTTTTATCCTATTAAAACCATATTGCATTGAAAAGTCCTAGATATTTAGTTTTCTTTAAGGTATTAAATTGATACTGGACTCTACATTTAGACTTGAGACTTGACTTGAGACTTGAGCCTCAACACTTGAGACTGACTTGGGACTCGAGCAAAGTTGACTTGGTCACACCTCTGGTTTTGACAGACAGAAAGTTCAACCAGCTGAACTTTTTCTGGACGGACGGATCCGCCAGCGTCCGTTCAGCCAATCAGAGACGACGGTCCGACCGAAACAAAGATAGAACAGAGAAAGCCTGGTGGAGCGTTGGGATGACTGGAGGTTTTCAGATCAGTTTCTTATTGAGTTTATACAGTAGAGTCTGTTTCTTCTGTTTTCTATCAAGCAGCTCCGTTATGAGCAAAGCTTCCTGTTCTTCTGCCTCGCCGCCATGTTGACGCTCAGAACAAACCAACACACACACATCTATCAGCAGTAACTCTGTCTGTTTTCTGTTGGATCAGTGTGGCCGCTGCCTAACTCACAAATCTTTAGACTACATTCATTTATTCACAATGGGACAGACATGAAGTTAGTCTCTAAATGATTTTGGGAAACTCAGCCCAAAACTGCAGGATAATCCACAATCTACTGTAATTTAGTTTAATTATATATGAGAAATGATCAGATATGAATCAGAATGTGTAGCATTTTTAAACATCCATGTATTGTTGTCAAATGAATGTCGCAACCTGTTTACCATCTACCCAGGTAAGTAGCTAGCTTGTAGCTATCATATCTAATATACATTATATATAGATATATATCTGCAGTTTATATTATATCATATTTGATGAAGTCAAAAAGTCAGGATGAAGTCAGGATCTGTTGGTTCAGACTGCTGGTTTGATCCCTGTGGGGACAAATGTTCCTGCTGAAACCAGTCTGCAGTTTAATCTGATGGGTAAAGACATTAGCACTGCTTAGCTCTGCTGGTCTAAGTCTTGCTGCCAGTTTGGCCTGGTGGCCGACGTTGGTACTGCAGCCTAAAATTCACCAGCTGCCCAGAAAGCATTTTCCCCACAGCTTCAACATCACACAAGTCCAAAAAACACTTTGAATTATGTATTTTTAAATTGTAGCTTTAAGTCCTGCTGTTTTAGCACATGCTCAGTAGGATCTCTTAGTCAGCAGAACCTAGACATGATGACATCGCTGCTGAAATTACAGTCAGTAAATCTGAACACATTTCCCTCTTAACTTCATTCTTTATTGGTTTTAGATGCAAAGTTATCCAGCAGTAAATGAAAATAATCACAGTAGGTAAAATATTACAGTTCTAACAACATAATCAGTAATTTACATTTTACATTTTGAGAGTTTAACTGATTTTCTTATGCAGAGTGACTTACAATGAGTGCAACAGTAGAGAAAGCTTCAATTCCTAAATCACCAACATTACATGAAGTCTGAATCCAAAATGAAATCTCCACCTTTTAAATAAAGTGATATAATGATTAACAATGCAGAATTAAATTGATGGTACTTTTTAAAGGACTCTAGATAACTGAAGTCCTCGGTTGACAAAATGAAAACTCTTTTACAGACAGGATCGTCTGGATGTTGGAGATGTTGAACGACAAACTATGAGGTTCTGATTTATTTTCCCAAATGGATATAAAGAGTTTTGTAAATGAAGAGTTCAGCTGAGCCTGGATCTGTTGCTGTAAATATTAGAGTCAGTCCAGGATCTGCTGCAGTTTAAATGATTTAACTACAAAGAGAAGACGAGTTACAGTGGAGAGAAACTCTAAGAACCTGGAATAAAGTTAGATCAAATAAATTTAACACTTCAGATGAAGAACCAAAGAAGACAGGAAGAACTTTTACCTGCAGTCTAAATATAGAGAAAATTCACTTTAACAAAGTAGAGCTCATCTACTTTGAGGTAATGCAAAACTATTTTTGTTTATTTGAATGTTATAGATTATTTCAATATTTATTCATTTCATTTTTTTCCTTTGTTTGGGTTATATTATTTATATATTCTTTCTTTCTTGTGTTTTATTTGCCTTCAATAATCTTTTTAGCACTGAGATTTCTTTTAATGTTTTTATATTGTTTTGTTTTGTTTGTTATTTATTTTTGTTGTTATAGATGTCATCCACATCACCATGACAGCTACATCAACATTAGGACAACATGGGCACATGTTGATGACATCACAGATTAGAGAGTTGATTATATTCACTGATTCTATATAATGAATCCTTAAAATGTGCGGTATTCCTCTTATCAAAATGGATAGCTTCTGTACATAACATCATCATCATCATCATGAGAATCACCTACATCTTCATCATCTTCATCATCATCATCATCATCTCTAACTGTGCTGTTCCACTGTTACAGAGACCTTCACTGGTAAAATCTTCAGAGAGAGTTTATTCACAGTGCCAATGAATGGAAACAGCCTGTCAGTGAAAGTGTGTGTGAAGGTGTGTATGTGTGTGTTAGTATCAGGATCATAGAATGACAGCTTTCCTCTGTTCCAGTCCAGATGCAGTCTGATCCTCTGGAGCTTCTTCTTCACTGGGAGAACAGTGGCTGGATCTGATGTGGAGCGTGTTCGGTATTTACCATTTTTGAACATTATTGTCCATAATCCAGACTGTATGTTTCCCTTCCTCTGGACAGACTCTGCTGCCACACCCAGGAACCAGAATGTACTGTCTCCAACCTCAACATCCCAGCTGTGAGTTCCTGAGTTAAAGCCCTCAGATCCCAGGACAGAGTAGGAGGAGTCAAACCTCTCTGGGTTTTCAGGAAGCTTCTGTCTCACTCCATGTCTCACACTGGTCAGATCTTCAGACAGGATGAGTTCTGGATTGGCAGTATTTGGGTCCAGAATCACAGGACTGTAGGAGACCATCCCCTTCATCTTGTCCCAGACTGTGAAGCTCAGGTTGCCCAGGTGTTTGGCCTCGTCTATCAGAGCTCCTGAGACCAGCTGTGGATCCTCCAGCAGGGGGCGCTGGACTCTTTCCACTGTAGCCTTGTAGTTCTGCAGGAACGAGACGTCTTCAGCTCTCAGCTCCTTCTCTATGGCTCTGACTGTGTCTGAAAGAGCTGCTATCTCTCTGCTCAGACCCTCGATCTTCTCCTTCATCGTCCGACTCTTCTGCTCCTCTTCCTCCCTCAGTGCAGCGATCCTGGCCTCCTCTTCCTCTTGTAGAAACTGGTGAAGCTTCTTAAACTCCTCCTTAATCTGCCTCTCTGTGTGTCGGGCCTGGACCTTAATGTGTTCTGCTGTTTGATCACAGTTTCCTTTAACTTTATTAAAGAGCTCCAGTTTCTCCTTTAAGGACTTCAGTGATTTCTGAAGTCCTCTCTTGTGATCCAGTGCAGCTTCGTCGATGGGTCTGATTCTGTGGTCGGTGTGTGTTGTTGAATGCAGACAGACAACACACACTGTCTGCTGATGGTCCAGACAGAAGAGCTTGAGTTTCTCAGAGTGCAGACTGCAGAGAAGCTCAGATCCTGCTGAAGCTCTCTGATCTCTCTCCAGTAAGAAAGCCTCACACAGGTTCTTTAACACCAAGTTACGAGGTGGTTCACTCCTTGAAGATCTTCTGTTACAAAGTGGACACTCATGTGTTTGTTTCTCTGTCCACCAGCTCTGCAGACAGGCTTTACAGAAGCTGTGGCTACATGACAGGACGACAGGATCTTTAAAGATGTCATGGCAGACAGAACAGGAGAAATCCTCCTCTGATCTGGAAGACATTTTCTCTCTGAGTGAAGCTGAAAACAAACCAGACAGACCGCTCAAACAGGAAGTCGTGGCACCACTCCCTCCTCTAGAAAGTTCTCTGAAAGTTACTTTGACTTTGAGTTGTGTTTCTTCTAAAACTCCTGAGTCAGCAGCTGGTTGAAGTTTTCCAGTATTCCCAGTATTCCCTCCTGTAGCTGTCCTCCCTCAGTGGAAGTCGTGGGTTTGGTCTGAAGGTGAATCTTATCGTCTGTCTCTCGGTGTGTGTGTCTCTTCTCAGTGAGGAGTGAAGAATGACAACCTGTTTCCTGGTTTGTCTGAGTTGAGCTGTTTACTGTAATAGAGCGGAACTGAGTTTCATCCCACAGTGTTTCTCTCTCGTTGCTCTCTGGGTATTGTAGTCTGATAGAGGCTCCAGACAACTAGAGTTTGATTTGGATTTGAAGAGTTTGAATCCAAAATGAGATTTCCAAGAGATCTGTAGATGATGTGCGAGATGAGATGATGAACAAACAGTAATGATTTGAATCATTTTTTTCCAAAAATGAACTGTGCATTTGTATTTCTAATTCCGGAATACAATGATAATCCTGAGACCTTAATTCTTGAAAGGCATGTTGTCAAGTCATTTCTGCTTTCTGAGATTGGCTCCACTGGAGATTTCCAACTCACTGTGTAGTTTTCAGTAATATTTCTGATCATTTCAGTCTTAAATATGTTGTACTCTCTTAAACTTAGAGGCTTGTTTAGCTGAGGTTAAAATCTGGATGTCAGACAACTTTCCACTTTTAAACAACATTTGGGATATCGGTGAGGTTAAAATACCTGGTGTCCGACTCTGTATCTGACGCGGCTTTGGGGGGGAAGTTCCCTATCGTCACTCCCTGCTCAAACAAGTTCCTACCCTCTAATATGACCCACAGGAGCGTTTCCAACGTGATCTCACAAAAATACAACAACTTGGTTATGGTTAGGAAAATGGTTTGGTCAGGGTTAAATCCGGAAACGCTGGGAATCGAACCCCGGTCGCCGACATCGAAGGCAAACGTATACGCCCGTCCGCTATCCCCGACCACAACGCCCTTACTTTCCACCGTGTTATTTCAATGTTGAGAGAGAGAAACGTGACAGTCATGTGACGTGGACGCAGACCAACGCAGCACATTGTCGTCAGGTCGCTTAACTTTAAAACGTAACTATAGGTCGTAATAAGCTGCTTGTACAAACGACCTATGGGGTCATTTTTTGGGGGAGGACAGGCTCCCTAGACGCCATACTCAACTTCGTACATACATTAATTCTTAATAATCTGTTTATGTGAGTTGGCTGACTGAACTAATGTAGATGAGGCAGGTTGAGGGAAAGTGGGTTCACCAAAAAAACGAAATCACAACACTTCATCACAAAATAACGTATGGAATGCATTGAGCATCACAGATAGATGAGATCTAACAGTGGAAGAGGATTGGAGAATTTTTACTCCATGAACAAAATACAAAACTGTTCCTAAACTGGGGAAAAAGAGACAGCTGAGCCTCTTCACCACACACTCAGAAGAAGAAAGTCAGTTTACCAATGTCACTTTACAGGATTTCTGGATAATGAAGTCCTCAAAATTCAAACAGTTACCTCTTGTTGCCACTTGGGGCCGCCAGCGTGCCAAACTTCCCGGCACAGCTTTAAATGCCTAAAACGTTCGTGTAAAACGAGCGTGTCACAGTTTCCCCAGAAGTGTAAACACAGCAGCAGGGAGGACGGGGACGACGCTGTCAATAAACAGTCTCTTCATTTTCCCTTTCGGGAGGAACTGCCAAAATAAAAAAAGATTTCTTCGACAGAGTTTCTCTCGCTCTTCTGTGTGACAGAATCATAAATCCCAGAGTCTCCCGTCTTCCCAGTTTCCTCCACCTACTGACACAAACCGAGGGGAATATGGGATTTACAGCAGAGAATAACAGAGTTCAGCGCCACGCTCGTCAGCACACTGCTTCTTCTTCTCTCCACAGCGTCTAACGGAAACGACAAGGTGTATAAATGGGCCTGTCCGTTAAAATCCGAGCTGTTTGGAGGATTATAAACATGCCGAATTTAGCACAACACCCTACCGATTAGTAATGAAGTCTCACATTATATTTTCCGATGTGTGTTTTTTGATAAGCAAGGCAAAAACAAACTGCTATTTGCAAGTGAGTTACCGGTAAGGTTATGTTTAACGTTACTAGGATCGTATTATGGCTAGCTAGCTAATGATCCTAGGTTGTCTATTAGCATTAGCATTATATAGCTAACTTGTTAGCTAACGCTAGTGTTAAATGCCACATCACTAACGTAGCAAGCATTCATAACTCAAACATATTTAATCATGCACGACAAGAGTTATCACTTACACTTGGAGCGCCACTACCAGACGCCATGTTGAGGTTAACCTCTGACCTCCGGGCTACCGTGACCAGACGTCCCGGTTTGTCCGGGATTGTCCCGGTTTGTCCGGGATTGTCCCGGTTTCAAGATGGGTGTCCCGAGTCCTGACAAATATCTGTAAAACACTAAAATGTCCCGGTTTTCAACATTCACTACCAAATTGTCCCGGTTTTCACCACAATTAAAATAATAATAATAGTATTATACTTGTTTTCAGCGCTTACATAGACGTTTATTATGTTCTGTCCCGCTCATTATTACCTAAGCCAATCAAAAAACATCAACAATGCACCGCGCGTCTGAATTCAACACTGATTTGTCTGTATGTGTGTCAATCAATCAATGTGTCGTTGTCAAGGCTGTTGCTAGCCTGTGACGCTCGTGGCTCTGTCTGACAGAATCTGTCAGTACGCTAACGGTCAGCTGTCGTGCCGAAGAGAAAGTCGCTCTTTTCTAAAGACCTCCAGAAGGATTAAGTTACTCTTTTCTTCGTGAAGTAGCTGGCAACGAAAATGCTGCGTTCTGCACACACTGCAAGAGTACATTTTTGGTCGCGCACGGTGGAAATGCCGACATAAAAGATCATGTTAAGACGGCCAAACATAAGCGGTGGCTACAAGCTAGTAGTAGCACCGTTGCGACCTGCTTCAGCGGGGCAAACGCATGACAGTGACACGCCTATGGTGCGTGCATAAGCGCGTACATGTGCGCGTGCATGAACGTGCGGTGCACTTAAGGGTCCCGGTTTGGGGGTTTGAAAATGTGGTCACCCTACTCCGGGCAGCTCTAATCTGGTTCTAATCAGAATTGCAGACTGCGCAGATGTAACGCAAATCACACCCTCGAATCTACGCTCATGTGATTGGCTGAAAAGGAAGGAGACATCTGATTGGCTACAGATAATTCCCTGTTGAAAAAAATGCACTTGTGAATTGAGCCGCGGCAGAGGAGTCTCAAAACACCCACACACACACGACAAGCAGTTTGTAAATGCAGATTCGACAGTTTGTATATAAAGGTAACAACATCCAAATATGTTTTTGATGAAAATTGCAAATACTTTATAAATACATATATTTGTGGATTTCTACTACATTTATTTAAAACAAGAAATATTTGTGTGTGCATCAGAAATACATTTGTGAACCTTATTTTTTTATATGTGGATTTTTGTTTGTGAATCCTTCTGTGTGCATTCATTCCTATTGAGACTGATCTGACTCCATATCGCTCGGGATATGCATATGCAGAGATGGGAGACATCTTGAGTGTGTGTGTGTGTGTGTGTGTGTGTGTGTGTGTGTGTGTGTGTGAATGCAGTCAGATGTAGCACTTATGTCAGTCAGGTAAACTGGTGATTTATATAAATGAGAACAGAAGTAACAAGCTGACTCACTTTGACAACACACACTTCAGAGAGAATATCCAAACAGTGAGTGTGTGTGTGTGTGTGTGTGTGTGTGTGTGTGTGTACGTACTTACGCTGAAAGCAGCATTTTGGAAATTTTGTTGTCTCTGTGTGTGTGTGTGTGTGTGTGTGTGTGTGTGTGTGTACGTACTTACGCTGACAGCAGCTTTTTGCAAATTTTGTTGTCTGTTGTGTGTGTGTGTGTGTGTGTGTGTGTGTGTGTGTTAGAGGTGTTCTTTGATGTTCGTCTGCGGCTCTTCAGCTCCTCGCAGGATGAAAAGACGAGTTTTAAAAATCAGAAGCCGTTATGTCGTTCAGACGGGAGTCGATGTCGAACGCGTTTTCTCACTAAAAACATGAAACTCCCACTTACAGCCGCAGAGCCTGACAGCAGAGAACAAAACGGAGTGCGCAGGTGGCTCACACACACACACACACACACACACACACACACACACCATGTATTACTAACTTACCATATAAACCATTTCCTCTTCATTTACCATACATACAAACCGTTTAACCGCGACATCCTGAGACATTTGTTGCATGTCACTCTCTCTCTCTCTCTCTCTCTGTCTCTCGCTCTGTCTCTCTCTCTCTCTCTGTCTCTCTCTCTCTGTCTCTCTCTCTCTCTGTCTCTCTCTCTCTCTCCCCCTCTCTCTCTCTCCCTCTCTCTGTCTCTCTGTCTCTCTCTCTGTCTCTCTCTCTCTCTCTCCATCTATCTATCTTTCTAATAAAGGCAAAAATGCAAAAAAAAAAATAAAAAAATCTGGTAAGTCTTTTCTTTAGCTAATTTTAAATTTTGAGCAGCAAACCGACTTCTGATAAAAATATAAAATCAAGACATTTTCTCCACAAGAGGTTTTGGTCTCAGCAGCTAATTTCACTTCTTCTAATGTGTGTCCTTATGGAGATTTTCAAAATAACTGCCATTAACAGATATAACAGATAAAACACGGGGTTGTTTTCCTCGTGATTGACAGGTCAATAGCAGGCGGAGCTGCCGATGACCCAAACCCCGCCCCCTCCGCCTTGGCTCCGCC
>NC_136015.1:26275498-26335498 GCF_048128805.1 Centroberyx gerrardi | reverse complement strand
CTATATTATTCCTATAATATTATATATTGATTCTGTGGTATCCAATACTGAATTTATAGCAGCCTACGTTGATTTTTAGTTTTATTTATTTTTTTATTATTATGCAAACAATCATATACGTATTAGAAATACACGTATGAACAGAAAAACAAATTATTTTATTCACACGTATGTCTACAACTATACATGTGAATAAAAGAAGAAAGACAAAGAAAAAAGACATGTAACAGTATTAATACAAATGAATCAGAGGTAAAAACAAATGAACAAAAAAAAAAGACCTATAATGTCACTATAAATGCGTGTCTATCTCCTGTGAAGCATCTTGAGATTTCGTTGCATTTTAAAGTGTGCTATATAAATTAATTATTATCATTAAATGCTTATAGTGAGTCTGTGAGTTTATGGTGACCTTATTGTAATGTATGGTAATTTTATCCTCCATGAAATCACTTTAATGTTACTATAGGGAGTCTATGGGAGTGAGTTAGTGACCTTATCATGCTAATGGTATTTTTATCTCCTATGGTATCAGTATAATGTTCCTGTAATAATCCTATAAGGACTTAAAGTGCATCTTTAATACCCAGTAGTGAGCTCACAATGACCTTATTGTACTTAATGGTATTTTTATCCTCTATGTTATCACTATAATAATATTCCTACTGGATCTACAGTGTTTCTGTGGTACTCAATAGTGAATTTACGTATAGTAGCCCTATTGTAGCTTTTTTTTTTTTTTAAATCTTCTATGGTTTTCCTGTAATATTCCCATAGCAGTTATACTGTGTTTTGTATAGTACTGTTCTAAAGTTCTTATCAGAGGCGGGGACTCGAGTCACGTGACTTGGACTCGAGTCACAACTTTAATCACTAGAGACTTGACTTGATGCATGAAGAGAAGACGTGAGCCTTGACTTGACTTGGGTTCTGGTGACTTGGGACTTGACTCTGACTTGTACTTTGATGACTTGAAAAGGTTTCTAAAGTCTTGACTTGAGATCTTGTGTTTGTGTAAATGACTTAGATTGAAAGTGATGAGATTTGTTCCAGCGGACGACTGAATTTAAATTCTGTTTTCTGAATTTGTATGGAATGATTGAATTTATTGAAGTTGAAACTGATTATAGAAATCAAACTCATGATGCTCTTACCAAGTTTTTATCCTATTAAAACCATATTGCATTGAAAAGTCCTAGATATTTAGTTTTCTTTAAGATAAACACTCTCTCTCTCTCACACACACAGTTTCTCTGTAATGTAACGCCTCTGCAAAACTTCATGCAATTCAAACTGCCAGCGACTGTTTGGCTCTTCTGTGATTCAGATGAAACCTCTGTCTGACATCACACCCAGTCATGAGGTCAAAGGTCAGCAGCCTTCACCAGCTGAGGCAGGAATGTAGGTTTTGTGTTTTTTAGCTGACGCTGTTCAGAGAGACTGAGCAGGTCGGGGTTCAGCGTTTCGCTCAGGAACGTAGCGCTCTTGCTCTTCTTCTATGAAATCTTTGTCTGTATTCACTGCTCCTCCCCCTCTCTGACCCTCATACCAGCCAACCCCCCCCTCACACACACACACACACATACATACATACATACATACACACACACACACACTCACACACTGCCTTGGGCCAGCAGTGGGCAGAGAGGCATTTCCACCCGGACAAAATCAATGGACACACTGACAAACGGCATGCTGGGAAATATGCAAAAATGCAGCGGTGTGGGAGGTGAGGGGGGAGGGGGGGGGGGGAATTCACTGGCTCACAATCAAACTGCCGCCAAACTTTTTTAAACCGCAAACATAGAAACCAACTTCTACTCACATCAGTAAGAAGTTCTGTATGAAAATTTGTGAAGAGTTTTGTGAGATGAGAAATGAGAAAATCAGCAATTGTGAAAAAGTGACAGCTACTCTTGTAAAATGATTGACAAAAGCACACCATTAAGATTATTAAATTAAGTTACTGTACATTTTAGTCCTTGGTTGATCAAACTGGAGCATCTTTACAGACTGGACCCTGTATATTTTAGAGAACTTGAATGCTAAACACAAGAATTGAATGAAAATCCACTCTTCAAATAATTCCTATATAAATAAATCCATATATATATTTTTTCTGCCAGGATCAGAACGTGACGAACCGTTTGTGGCGCCGGAGTTCCTCATTAGAAATGCACAAAAATGTGAGTGAATGCTGCTCAGCTGTGCCAACAGTGGAACGCTGGGAATTTATGCAAAAATGTTGTGATGTAGGCGGGGAAGAACGCTCGGAGAATCCGAACCGAGGCCGAGGAGCGACCAGCAGCCGCCACACGCCGACAGATGTTCACTGGACAGTTACTCTGCTGTAGCAGCAGGAAACCAACCACAGAACCTGAATGGACAGAACAGTCCTTCCACTGTTTGTCATGGTAATTTGTCTAGTTCAGCATAAAATGGCGGTTATGGAATTTTAAGTGTTAGTTGCTATGGTGACAACTGTAAGGCTGTAAAGCAAGGAGGTTCTATGTTGAAGTCGAGATGAAATGAAAAATGCCTTTTTAACCCTTTTAGATCACATCCCCGGTCATATTGTGCACCTATTTAACAATATATGCCAAAAAAAAATACAAAAAATCCATTTCTTTGTATTCTTATATCAAAATTCAATCATGTTTTCTTCCTGTAAAACAAAATATGCCGTGTGCTATTGGTTGAAATTGGTTGAGTAAGTAAGCATGACTCAACCAATTTCAACCAATAATATCATGACATCCACCCATCAATCAATCTTCAACTTTTAGCGCACAGAGCTAAGATTCATTAGTTAGCTAGCTAGCAACAGCATGGTACTTCTGTGTGTCTTCGCCTGTCTTTCCTGTTTCACTCGGAAATACGTCACGATACGGAAGTTAGATACTCTCGAAATGCTGTTTCATCTCGACTTTAACACTGTGAGAACTGAGCAGACGAGTCTGTTAGCAAACTGTCAGAACTCAACTGGAAGCTAACGTTAGCGACGAGGCTAACGTAGCTTCATCACAGACTGTACTTCTCTCTCTAGCTCTTCTAGTCAACATTAGCATGTTAGCAATCCATGGCAGCAAGGAGACAGAGAAGCTGCTTTGGTTCTTGCTGTAAAACCTCTCAGCTCAGTGACTTGCTGTGAGTCGCTTTATACAGAAGCTAGTCCGACGGGTCACAGCAAGATGGCCGCCGCTCCGACCGCCCAGGAACGTTGATTTGAACGGGAATGATGTTCTATCTGTTCAAGTTCTGTGGAATCAACCACTGTATTCTAAACGTCTAGTTGGCTGCTGAAATACTGAAAGTGGCTAGTGAATTTTGGGTTTAGCAGCCACCGTAGCTGGTGGACAAAACAAGATGAGACCTTTTATAAGACCAAAGATCTATCTATCTATCTTTTTGATCATCATGACCTTCATCAGAAATATGGAAAAAAAACATTGCAGGAATGCCACCCTGTGCCCACCATCAGCTTTTCTGATTGGCTGTTGCTGTCGTCAGCTGTGTGTGTGTGTGTGTGTGTGTGTGTGTGTGTGACTCACACTACACCATTAAGCACAATCAGACACAGTCCCATCAGGCTTCTATCAGCTTTCTGTACGTGAACAGCATGGGTGTTTGTGTGTGTGTGTGTGTGTGTGTGTGTGTGTGAGAGAGGGAGAGAGACTGTTCATTTGCAACTCTCTGTGTGTGTGTGTGTGTATGAATCTACATACTATCACATACAATCCCACGAGACATCATATTTCTGTTGAGTGTGTGTGTGTATATGTGTGTGTATAAGACTATGCATGTACAACTCTGTGTGTGTGTGTGTGTGTGTGTTCCAGACTTGGGTCTTAAGTGCTATCAGACAATCCCTTGAGCCTCATATCATATTTCTGTAGAGTGTGTTTATGTATATATATATACTGTATATGTATGTGTATGTGTGTGTGTGTGTCTCCATCTTAAGTGCTATCACAGACAAACCCTTGAGCCTTATATTTCTGTTTAGTTTATATTCAATGTGTGTGTGTGTGTGTGTCTCAGTCTTCAGCACTATCAGCCGCCTTCCCATGAGGCCTCTCTCTGTCTCTCTCTCCCTCTCTCTCTCCCTCTCTCTCTCTGTTTGCTCTAACAGAACTCTAATTGTCTGTTGCTCTGTCCTGCGATCAAACTATCACAGAAAAGATGCTTGTTTTGTTTTGTTTTTTTTCCTGTTGAGCGATGCAGCAGAGAAACCGAACTGAGAGCGACTGGGCTGATTTGTTTCTGTGTAATTCAACTTCCATTCCCGAGAACTGAGTTTGTGTGTTTCTAGTCATATTGGGCAAATTGAGGCCTTTTGGATCTTTCATTTTCGAAGTCTTTAACCAAATGGAATGAATGTGATTTTTAAGATTTCTTTCTCTCTTTGGCTGCTCCGGCTCCAAAAAATGTCAACATGGCGGCGACCGTAAACACAACCTGCAGCTTCTAAACCTTCAGAAGACGATGAGGAAGAAACTCACTGCTGCATCTGTTATAGTCTGTGGTTGAGACCCAACGCAGACACAGATGTGTTCATGTTGTGGACATTAATAATGTGAAGATTATGTTCTTCCACCCTGAAAGTGTAGCTAACGGTTACATTTAGAAAGGCATGTTGAAAGGCATTCTGGGAAATGTAGTAAATCACTAACTGCAGTAGAAGTAGATGAGGCAGGTAGGGAGGGAAGGGAAAAGTGGGTTCACCAAAAAAAATAAACTACACTTCATCACTAATTAACTTGGAATAAATGGAATAAACTGGAATTTCTCCTTTAACGTTAGGCAACTAAAACATTTTGGTTAGGGTTAGGTTAAGGGTTTGGTCATGGTTAAATAAGAAATACATTTACATACAATTAAAAGTTACTTAATGTGGAGAGGACAGGATATCTGCTTTCTTTAGAATATTGATTATCATGTGTCCATCTTGTGTCTTCATGTGATTATATGTGAACTTTATAACAGAAAGGAGAGTTTGTGGTGCGATCATGAGACGATGCTTCGTCTAGAGATGTTTGACCTCGTCCTTTGAAGCTTTGTTGAAGTGACTCCCTTCCTGAGAACTGTACCAGTCCTGCTGCTGTGCACTTCTCTCCACGCTGCATGTGTCACGACTGCGAAATAGTCTTTATTTCACTTTTATTCTTCACTCAAACTTCACTCACAACAGAAAACTAGGTAACGCTTTATTTTCCAGGTCCACAACTTCCTAATAATTTCCTAGAAAGGAGCTGTTAATTTCTTAGGAAGTTTCCTGGAAAGAAGCATGAAGTGAAGCAGCAGCTCTGTAGAAACTGTCATCGGTCTGCAGAGTCGATCAGATACTGAACATTTCTAACAGAGTTTCCTGGACAGAACTGCAAAACTATAAACTATTTACTGGAAAATGAATAGGCAGAGGTCAATTATCAGAAGTCATTATATAATATAGTTATTTGTTGAATTCCTTCCTCTAATTTTCTGCACAACTACTACATCATTTCATGGTTCTGTCTTGGAAACTCCAGAAGAAATTGGAGGAACTTACCAACCACCATTCAACTCTTTCTCTATTTTCCCTGTAATTAGAACATAATTTCATGGTTCTTTGCAGGAAACTTCCTAAGAAATTAACAGTTAACAGTCTAGGAAATTATTAGGAAATTGCGGACCCGGAAAATAAAGCGTTACTGAAAACTATTACTCATGAGTTGGGAATTGGACCTTGTGAATAAGAATAACAATCAGGGAAGAAGAAATCCGCTGACCAGCTCCTTGATTAATACAAGAGGTTAAATATCAGCACAGTTAAAAAGCATCTTATTTCCTCGCTTGCAGATTCAGTTTTCCCACTGAGGAATGTGAGCAGCTCATCCACCTGAACTCACCCCACTGTCTCCCTTTCACTTCATCCCTGACAAATGGGAATTTGTCGTAAAAAGCCGTAAAAATCCTGCTCAAGCAACCAGAGTGAGAGCTTCTACCTTAAAGGAAGTTTTATATGAGGAAGACGAGGAGGAACTCTTTCTCAGTGAATAAAAAAAAAAAAAACTCCAAGCTTTAATAGATAATCATATGGAAAACATGATGTTTCAGTCCAGGGCCCAATCCATGGGCTTTCATCAGATAAAAAATACAAGAGAAAACTGGTTGCGCCGACCCCTTTTACACCCTTTTCTGCTTGTACTTTTATCTGCTGAAGGTCAACCAAATGTCATGTTTTTAAATGTGACTTTTCTGAAAACTTTTTCTTCATTCAGGGAAGGTTTGCTGAGCAGACAGGATCTTTTTTTCAGCACCTCTCTGCTTTACATTCACGCAGTTCCACACATTTACACCTGGAGCTGCCCCGGTACGACCCCGGTCTTCTGCTGGTGGACCGTGAGCAGCGGTTGGGGGTTCAGCACCTTGCTCAAGAGCTCCTCGGCAGTAATTGTTGAGGGAGTGACTCTTCCACTCGCCCCATCGTCTGGGGATTTAAACCTGCAACGCTCTGCTCAATATTCAGCTTTTCCAACTCCGTGCAGCTTCTTGAATTATTGAATTGAAAGCGAATTAAACTGAATGAATGTGAAGACTAAGTCGTCAGAATACTGGGCCCAGATTGGCCGACGGTAGCGGCTCCTCTAATTCATTGGATTGGACGGATTTTAGTCATTCTTTAGTGAGGGAGCCAATCAGGACCGAGGCCAATTGTGATGCGCTTCCTGGAGTTTACGATTTATGCAATGACTTTAAATGTAACCACTCAAACAAAATCTAGTTTTAATATGAAAGAGGAAAAGATGAATTCCTATAATAGAGGACCTGCAACAAAAAGGGTTCTATGAAGTACCAGAAAATGGTTCCTTTAAGTTGTATCACAACAGAACAATTTTGGTGCTACAAGGAACCCATTCAGAAAGGTTCTCTCTCACACCATACTCAAATGGTTCTACATTTTATTTCCTTTATGACGCTGGAAAGAACCCTTTAAGAGTGTATGAAACGCTCCAGACCAGCAGTATTGAAAGAACTTCTTAAGAACTTTTTAAGAACTGAACATGGTGTTTTATTCTGGTTTGCATGTTTTTTTTTATTTTAGCAAATCAGAGGTTTCATCGAGTCACGACCCGAACCAAAGAACCCTCGGAGAACCCTTCTTTTCCTGTGTGTAGCCGCCTCACATCGCTCCAAAGGTCTCCAGTCGTCGCTTCCTCCATACTAATGTCCCTAATTCCACCGGTGCTCTGCTGTCTGCAGCTGGTTGTGCCATAACTCATGCATGGCTGCTGTATCGCTGCCGTAGCGTTGCGGTTCCTCAGACAGATGACAGATAGCTAGCACTCGCTCAGACCGCCGCGCTACGCTTCGGCTCCGCTGACCTTTCAATGATGTATGGGGTCACGGGATTCACTCCTCTGTGATTTGGAAGATTTACGAGGCCTATTGCTGTAAAACTTTTTGACCTATTCAAGGATGGAACTTGAGGATTTTGGGGCAGCCGCCTGACAAGTCTGTTTCGATGTCTTTACCTTACTGTGTGGAGAAGTACTGCCTCAGAAAAGTACTGCCTCAGAAGAGTACCGCCTCAGAAAAGTACCGCCTCAGAAGAGTACAGCCTCAGAAGAGTACCGCCTCAGAAGAGTATCCCTTCAGACAAGTACCGCCTCAGAAAAGTACTGCCTCAGAAAAGTACCACCTCAGAAGAGTACCGCCTCAGAAGAGTACCACCTAAGAAAAGTACTGCCTCAGAAAAGTACCACCTCAGAAGAGTACCGCCTCAGAAGAGTACCACCTAAGAAAAGTACCGCCTCAGAAAAGTACCACCTCAGAAGAGTACTGCCGCAGAAGAGTACAGCCTCAGGAGAGTACCACCTAAGAAAAGTACCGAATCTTAAAAGTACTAGCTCAGTAAAGCACCTTAAATTATTGCATTTTGTTATCTTGAACATATTTTCTGTTAGATCCATATCATCGCCATGAAGCCTCCTTCAATTTGGATGGCGAGAAACGACGATTAGTACTAGCAATGGACTGAAACTAACTAGCCATAAGCTCTAAGTAACTAGCCATGAGCTTAAAGTAACTAGTCATGAGCTGAAAGTAACTGACCATGGGCTCAAAGATGGTTCATTCGTTTGGTCTTTCTTTCTTTCTTTCTTTCTTTCTTTCTTTCTTTCTCTCTGACAATCTCACATACAAGCTCATGGTTCTGTCTCTCACCCACACATACTCGCATCCATAAATCAATTAAATTATTTTTTCAATTTAACATACTTTATTTGCATGACAGTTGAAAACAATCTTGCCAAAGCAAAAATATAAACATACTCTCTCTCCCACACACACTCACATGTATACTTCTCTTTCCCTCCCACACACACACACACACTCATAAACATAGTTATCTACATCTCTCTTTCTCCCACACACACCAACCTAACTATTTGTCTATCTACCTCTACGTCTCTCTCTCTCTGCCCATCCTCTTCCCTTTCTCCACCTTGTGATGAAATTGCAGGTTAGAGGTTGAGGAAGGCTGTTTGCCAGACATCAGTCTGAACAAACACAATTATACAACAGGATTATTGAACACATCCGCCCTCCTCGCTCTTCTCCTCTACTTATATTCTCGGTTCAGGTAAGGACAAGAGAGGAGAGAGGGAGTCTTCAAGCTTTCCTCCTCCAACCTTATCAACCCCATGTAAATATCTGAAAATATCAAACCTCCATCTCAATCTACAGGCTTGTCATGGATGTTTGTTTTCTACGCTGCCCACTGCTGAATAAATCATTTTCTGACTTGGCATTACCAGACTCACCAGATGCATAATTTGTCATTTGTATGTTTATTGAAGCCAAATAAGAGACAGGCTTTGTTAGACAGGTGCTTCACAGTTCTTCAGGTGTGGAAATTAACAAGAGCAAAAACAGAAGAAAGAAAAAAGATGATAATTCCATGTGCAATGTTGTTAAAGCTGCAATCTGCAACTGTCAAGTGTATTGTTAGTCCCGCCCTCCTCCTCCGCCCCACCACCTGTCAGCCATCTTGATGATGTCATCTCTCCCGAGGCTGACGTAACCGGCAGTGTAATCACCGTGTTTCTGAACATTTAGCTTCACCCTACTTTCTTTTCTTCCTGCTTTCCTCCATTGTTGTTGTTGCCTTCCCTGCTTACCTGCACACAAACACACTGTATTTAAAAAACCTTTGACTCATTTGCACTGTTTTCAGAAGCACACACACTGTGTTTCTGTGTCTACATTTAATAAGTACGATAATGCAACACACATGCTCTTAAAAACCTGGGAAGAGCTGTTCCACTGTGCAGTATATGTTGATATACTCCAATTAATAAAAAGAGAGTTTATCTTTTTCATGAATTGTTTCTTAATGTGGGCGTTGTGAAGCCCTTTGAGACTGTTAATGGTGATTAATGTCTTTACAAATAAACTGAATGTCAAGTAAATTCAGTTTACTAAAGGTTTACATTATTTGATCTGGAATGCATTCAACTGTCTCCTGCAGTAAAGTGGGAAAATGATTCAAAATAGCAATCTAGAATATATGTAACGAATTGCAGCATGTGGATAATCGTGATGACTCAAATGATTTCGAGAATTAATTTTAAATCGAATTGTGATGCCAATAATTGAAATCAAATTCCCTAGTATCTACAGTATGTAGTTCCTGTTTTGGGGTTCTTCACTGTAAACACTGAAGATCCTTTTGACAGACACCATCTGCTGTACTTTTTGAAGGTTTTATTGTATTTTATTCACAATCTACTGTAATTTTTACACTTTGGAGAAAAGCTGACCTATATGCAGCAGGAAACCTCTGCAGACCAGCAGCCTCCAGCCTTCCCTTTCTGGGAAGTTAGTCCAGCAGATAACCAACCGTCACTGTGAGACCTTTTATATTGTATAAACTATTTTCAGTTCTATTCTATCGGCTGCTAAAATAGTGAAAGTGCGCTCTTGAATTTCGGGATGCAAAGAGCGAACAGCACATGCTCAACTCCCAGAAAAGAATTCACTCCTTTCTCAGTTCAAAACATCACAACTTCAAAAGGAAATCCAGCACTCTCATTTGACTAAACTTTAACAATTTATTTGGGCAGTAATATCAGCGGACATTTCTGCTACAAAGCCTTCATCCTCCATACTGCCCATATAAATAGTTCAAGATTAGTCAGTGGGAGCGCTGGTTTTCCTTTTCAAATCGAATTTTGGGATGCAGCAGCGACTGCGGTCTGGAGAGGAAAAGTGAAAGTTTCAGAATAGAAAAGTTCAAGTTTTAGAATGGAAATGCATGGAAATGTTCGACCTCACACAGTGACACAGTGATGGTCTTCTCCACAGCCAATCCCAGTCTAAATGAAGTGGAAGCAGCGGCGAATCGCTCCCCTCTTCTCTTCTCTCCTCTCCTCTCCACTTCTCTCCTCTCCTCAGTTCAGGTGAGGACGGACTTTTAAATCGCCTCCTCCTGGGAACTCATCAGCGCCATTCAAAATTTCTAAGCAAACCTGAAAATTCCCCCCTCAGTCTGATAAAGGGATGTTTGATTAGCTGCTCGGCTCCAAATCCCCGTCAGAATGAGGTTGAGGCTCGCAGCGGGGAATCAGAGTCGCTTTAATCCCCCAGTCTGATGAATGTGCAGGAATTTGTATTGGTGACATTGGTGTAGAGACATCTATCTATCTATCTATCTACCTGTCAGCATGCAGCAGATGAGACATTATTTCCCTACAAAGCCAAACAGACACTAACCCTAACCTGTCACGTCAAAAGTATTGTTGGTGTACAAATGGTAATCATTTTAATCGTTTATGAGCATCATTTTTGTTGATATGACATCTAAACTCTACCCAGCAAACATTTTGACGCTGAATAGATGTTAACATGACGGCCTGCGCCAACGTGGAAAACCCGTGTAAATAAAAGTATGAAAGTTAATGAAAGTCCATAGCTTCCATCTGCATCATTTAGTGAAATCAGGACCTAAATATCTTTCTGTATCAGTTCAAAACAGTAAGCAAAACAGTTTTAATATAAATTTTTACTGTACTATAATATATTGTGAACATTTTGTGCGCGTTAGGGTTGACGTTGAACCTTCATGCACATCATGTAAACCTGCTGTCCGTCAAATGCTTGGTTGGTCAGGCTGCGGCCACACTGATCCAACAGAAAACAGACAGAATTACTGCTGATAGATGTGTGTGTGTTGGTTTGTTCTGAGCGTCAACATGGCGGCGAGGCAGAAGAACAGGAAGCTTTGCTCATAACGGAGCTGCTTGATAGAAAACAGAAGAAACAGACTCTACTGTATAAATTCAATAAGAAACTGAGCTGGAAAACCTCCAGTCATCCCAACGCTCCACCAGGCTTTCTCTGTTCTATCTTTGTTTCGGTCGGACCGTCGCCTCTGATTGGCTGAACGGACGCTGTCGAATCCGTCCGTCCAGAAAAAATTCAGCTGGAAATCTGTCAGATGGAAATCTGACAGACGGAGCGTCATCAGTCTGTCTGACAACAGACAGCTGTCAGTGGAGATGAACTGATGTGAACAGAGACGACAGACAGACAGACGGAGCGTGGCCGCCGCCTGATCATTTCACCTTTTCACCTTTGAAACACACAGAAAGTCACTGCTGCTCACCTGGAGCAGAGCAGGACAGGCTGATAATTGCAGCCACAAAAAATTGTTGTGATAGAATGAAAGCTGTTTCTCTTGGTCGGCTCAAGGCGGATGATTATTTTCCCTGACTAGAGATGGTTTTTGAGGAGAGTTTGCAGCCTGGCAGGCCGTGTTGCTGAGCTAACTGAGGAGCTGTATGCCTCCCAGCGTGATGCAGGCTGACAGCGCGGCTCGCTCCGCATTTACTCACTCTGAACGAAGCCGACTGAACGTCTGAACAGCCGCTACGAGACCGCCTGCTAAATAATCCAATAAAATCCTACTGCACAGGCAGAGGCAGAGCACAATGAGTTTACAAGTGCAGAGGATATATGGCAAGGAAGGAGGGGAGGAAGACAGAAACGAAGAAAGAGAAGGATAGGAGAAGGAAGAGGGATGCTGGGAAGGAGGGAAGGATGTTATGAGAGAGGACTGAAGGAAGGAAGATGTGCTCTTCATTGATCCACTGCTAAAAAAAACTACAGATTAAAGGAACTGCGCAAGTTTAGAGAAGATTCAAACCAAGACTTGCATCGCCCTTTACCTTATCAAGAAAAGAAAAACAAGCAAAAACATGAAATCTTCCAAGTAGAAAAAGGCAGGGAAGAGAGAAATTACAAACTATGAATAACATCTGCCTTTCAAAGAATCAGCAAAAACTGAATAATCAAAGGCAAGAAACAAATACCCAAATGAACTGTCAGTCTTCGGGCCTTCTCCACAATAAAGGAAAGGTACAAACTAAAGTTACAGCCTCCTCTTTCATGTCAAGAAGTCCAACAAAAACTCCAAAAGAAACAAAGACTAAATTCCCCTGTAAAACTTGTTCTGGTCCTTTTTAGGAACCAGGCTGAATCTGCAGACCTTTGGTTCCCTCTGCTCTCTCGACAAAAGTCTGAATAAGCTTTAACAATGTCTATTCTCTTCTACACAATAAGCAACTTTAATTCACTCATTCAATTTATTAAGACCATTCTCAGTTCTCATCAATATTGAAGCAACTGATAGAGAAGAAGAGTTTTTGTATGGATCACACAGTCATTGTAAAAGTCTCCCAGCCAGCTGGTTGCCAGACCAGTCCTTCAAAAGAGAGCAAAATTAGATTTTTCCAAAAAATTCCTCTTAGGTAGTAATTAAGCAAGGGTGCAATAAAAAGTGGGACAATTGCTATCAGTATTTTTGAATAGCACTCACCAAAAATGACATTCAGCGTTGGCCTTGTGATAAAGTACTTTGCTGAGTAGTGAAACCTTGAGCAGTAAAGGATCCATCTCCATATAAAAAGGACCGGCTTCTTATTCAACGTTTCAATGAAAATCTTACAAACAAGTTTTGCCATGAACTTTGGACCCCAAGTTGGAGCTGAATAATTAAAGAAAAAGTTTGCAGTTTGTAAAACATATTCTAAAGGACAAAGCAAGCCTCGACCTACAGTGCAGGCTATCCTTTATGCATTTATGCCGCATCGAACCTCCACTGGGACTGTGTACAGTGATAATCATTGTGAAAGTTTCATAACCAGCTGGTTACCTGCTACTTCTTTGCGACTTCTGGCAGCTAAAAGAGAGCAGAACTTGATTTTTCAGTTCAGTAAGCATGCAGTAAAAAGTGGGACTTCAACAATGGCTACATCTGTATTTTTGAATAGCACTCACCCAAAATTTATGTTCAGGGTTGGCTTTGTGATAAAGTACTGTGCTGAGTAGCAGTGAAACCTTGAGCAGTAGGGGATCCATCTCTATATAAAAAAGACCGACTTCTTACTCAACATGTCAGTGAAAGTATTCTGGGCTGGATTTGTGAAGGACAGGCTGAACTTTGGACCCAAATTTGTAGCTGAATAATCTCAGAAAAATCTGAATCTCTAAAAAAATCAGAGGAAATGTCTTTTGCCACAGAACAGTGTGTAAACCTTATTCTACAGGACAAAGCCAGCCTCGACCTTTGCAGAAGTCTCTCTTCATGTATTTATTTGGAGCAGACGGCTCTCTTCCACGTACTGTTTCCAAACATACTTCTCACCTCTCCTCCATTATCTCTTTTCTTCTCTTTCATTTCCCCATCCCTCTCCCTTTCTGCCTTTTCTTCCATCACTTCTCTCCCTTCCTCCCTCCTCCTCCTCCTCTTCTCTCCTCAGCAGGAGGTGCAAACCCCTCTAGAAGCCCTTCTGCTAATCTTTGGCAGCCCTATCGCCTCCTGACCTTGACTTTGAACATACAATTCCTGGCTAACTGCGGCGAATGGAGATGGGGTCGCAGTATGGAGGATGGAGGGAGGGCAGGAGGAGGGAGGGATGTATAGAGGCAGGACAGAAAAGGATAGGGAGAAAGAAATAAAGATAGAGAGGGAGGGATGGAGAAGGAGAGAAAGAACGCAGAAATAAAAAGAAAACAGATGAAGGATTAGACACTTGAAAGAATCATGGCTGAGCCTTTGAAATGATGGACAAAGAAAGAAATGAAGAAAGATGAAAAGATCATGAGAAAGAGAGAGAGAAAAAAAGATGAAACGAGTCGTTAGGAATCATGACCGAGCCCTCAAAGTGATGGCTGCCCAGTATGGTTCCTTGAAGAACTCCAACACTAATTAGAGCCTTCGGGGCCGGCCAGAGGTTCAGCTGGGATTTAGTCCAATTACCTTTGACTGAGGCTGAGACTCAGAGAGAGGTCGCTCTGAAGTGACTGTTGGGCTGAATGTCCTCGGCCTTCTGAAAGGTGAAACCCTGGAGGCATTTCAAAGGAATAAAGGACGGTACAGTGGAAGTCATTGTAGAAACCCTTCATGCATTAATCCTGCATCTATCCTGCAATAACATATAATGGTAGCTCTTATAGAAGCTTTACGGCTGCATCACAAATCTGGTAGCACAGCCGGCTCCATCATGGAGGTCCAGTGGAGAATGATCTGTACGCAAATAAATCTCTAAATCTGCACCAAGCAGCTAGAGGCAGAGAGCAGCTGAGTCAGCTTGTTGTGGTGTGGCTGTAGATCCATTCAGTAACGTTCTCAGTAAAAGTGAATAGTGTGATAAGGTGGATTTGGTTACTGTGACACAGTAAACTGTCTTGTCTTTAGCCCTAGTCTCTACTCCAAAACACTCTGAGTTGTAGCTTGAGAAGAGTCAGCTCAGTTAACCTGAACAAACTGTTAGCTAGCTAACTAGCCGGCAAACACACTGATGTTAATGTGAACATGCTAACGCTAGCTGCTACTAGATTAGATTAGGTTAGCTAGTTAGCTAGCTAACAAGCTGACATTATCTAAACACTAAATCAATCAGATGGATCAGTGATGAAATGATCAGTTCAGTCAAAAACAGACAGAAATTAACCGTCTGTTCAATCCTGTTGAGACAGACAAGTTGTACGTTTAGAAACACAATCAGCTTCACAGTTATATTGCTGCCCAAGAGCTGAGGACCTCCAATATGGCTGCCGGAGAGTGTGTTACATTACATGAAAGCCCTCTATAGAAGTCGTCCCAGCATACCAAAACTTGATTTTCTCCAAACATTTCCTATTGGATATAAAGTCAAAGTATGCAGTGAGAGGTTGCATTAGGATGTCGTAGCCACAGAAAGTAAAGCTGGAGAGAACAGAGCACCCAGCAAAGATTATGGGTTTGGATAAGTCTCTTTGACTTGCCATGGTGATGTGTGGAGGTGTTGTGTCTCAAGCTGCAGTGAATTCCTGTCATGTATTATATTTGTGTGGGTTATCAGCATGTGTACTGCACATGCCCAGTAAGCATCTGACAGACGGAGACGTGCAGGAGGCCACGTCCAACCCTTTAGCTTTACATGATGTGCAGGTTCAACGTCAACTCAAAGATATTATAGCACATTTTTGAGCACAGACTGTTCAAAAATCTGATAGTTTTATTGGTTAGAAATGTATATTTACATCTCCTGGTGCAGCATGAGGTCACCAGGAAAGATACTGTGTTTTCCAGGAAGTAACAGTAATGGGAGTTCATGTCATGGGACTTTAATGTTTGCTGTGTGTGTGTGTGTGTGTGTGTGTGTGTATGTGTATGTGTGTTAAAGGGTGAGGGTTCCCCCAGTGTAGCGGCTGTGAAATCAGTCTGATTACGACTACTGATACGTATCAATATATATATCAATATCAATATCAATCAAACTAAAGTTAGACACTACGAAACATCCAATGATGTTCATCAGAGGAGTGACCAAGTAAACTTGCTCAAGTCCCAAGTCAGTCTCAAGTCTCGTGGCACAAGTCTCTAGTCAAGTCCCAAGTCTAGATGTAGATTACCAAGTCAAGTCCAAGTCTAAATGCCATGTCCATGTCGTTAATGTCAAGTCTCAAGTCTAAATGTAGAACAGCAAGTCAAGTCAGAACAAATCAAGAGTCCAGTATCAATTTAATATCTTAAAGAAAACTAAATATCTAGGACAAGTCACCAGAACCCAAGTCAAGTCTCAAGTCTTCTCTTCATGCATCAAAGCAAAGTCTCAAGCAATTAAAACTGTAACTCGAGTCTGAGTCCAAGTCTTGTGACTCAATTCCCACCGCTATTCGTCTACTTTTGATTTTTCACCCCAGAAAAAACACAATTGTAGATTTAACGCCTAAAACATCGTCAGTTCAACATATTCACTTCTATGTGGATTTAATGTCTGATGTTAGTGTCAAACAACACCTAGATATCAGCTAACATCTGAGAAAAACACGTTTTAGTGTTTCTGACCCCTTTTAAGAAAGAAGGAGATAGAGAAAACAAGAGAAATAATTAAAGGTTAGGCATTTGAAAGAATCAATTTAGGACCTTAAAAGTGTGTGTGTCTGTATGTGTGTGTGTGTGTGTGTGTGTGTGTGATAATAGTGAGCTTTGGGACACACTCTGTTCAGTATTGGTCTTGTGTAATTATGTTGACACCTCAAGCTATTCTGTCATTTCACTGTGAATTCACTGAACAACAGAATATTGTGTGTGTGTGTGTGTGTGTGCTGCTGTGAGATGTGAGGCTGTTTGGGCCGAACAGCGCTGGGAGCCGGGAAAATAAACAAGAAGAAAGAGTGTAAGAACATATATATATATATATTTATATTTTTTTTTTTTTAGAAAACATTTGCTTTTTGTCATTGTATGCAGTGAAAACCTAAAGCTGGTCTATTTAAAAGTTGTGGGTTTTTTTGCCGTTGTATTTTATCTGAACTTATCAAAAACCACTAAAATAACTTTAAAACACGCCTCATAACTTTTTCCAAAATATATGCATTTTCTTTGAACTGAAAAATGATCTTACCACAGTCTTTACACTTGTAGCTTTGCTTTTTCCCCCTTCTGTATTTGTTTCTCTTTCTTTTTCTTTTTCTCATAGCGCTTTGAGACTTGCTTTGAATGAAAATGTGTCGCCAAGCATCTCCCATGTGCTGATGAGTCTAAGAGCCTGTAGGCTGGTCTTTGGTGCCGGGTGATGATGTCACCACCTGTTGTACTCTGTAGAATGTGACATCATCACCTGGCGCAAAAAGATCAGCCAATAGCAGATGTGCCATGTCGTCTTTGCAAAGACAATCTGTTGGTTAAGGAGGCGATTTCAACAAATCTATTCTGCCGAAACGCGAATGAAAATCCGTCGCACGAACGAGTCAAACTTTAGTCCCGCCCACAAAGGCTCTGATTGGCTTGATTGTTTCTCAGAGGGAGAACAAGCCGCTGACGAGGGAAACACCAGCACATGAACCTCCATCTCAACAGGTCATTTAGTCCTAAATTTATAGTTTCTTAAAATAAGTGGAAAAAATCTGCAAATGGGGTCAGATCATTTCACTTGTTTCCAATGCAAATCAACTTGTTTCAAAGCTTTAGTAGAATCAAGTGTCATTTTCTTGACAGTAGTGGAGTGATCTTCCTTATTCTGACAATATATCGACACTCACTTCTACTGAAGCTGCATTGGGAACAAGTGGAGTTATCTCTCCTCATGGGCAGAATGTTTCTCTTGGTTTAAGAAAAATAAGATTTGAAGGCTGAATATGAGACTAAATGATGTTTTTCGCAGTGAGACTCGACAAAACCTGCAAAGTGGGCGGGGCCAGGATCCATGAGTCTGGAACCAGGATGATATTTAGCTGCTGAAGAGCCGACAGTAAAGCGATAAACTTTTCAAACAGTCTGTCGTCAGCAGAGACTCTCTCAGTCTCTCTCTCTGTCTTATCTCTCTCTCTCTCTCTCTCTCTGTCTTATCTCTCTCTCTCTCTCTCTCTCTGTCTTATCTCTCTCTCTCTCTCATCTCTCTCTCTCTCTGTCTCTCTCTCTCTTATTCACATGACAAAGCGTTAACAATATCGCCAAAGTGATTTAGAGTACAATACAATCCATAAAGATCGTATCAAACAATATGGAGAAAAGGTTAGGCTGCAAATTGTGGAATAACAACCGATAGTAAACTCTCTCTCTCTCTCTCTCTCTCTCTCTCTCTCTGTCTCTCTCTCTCTCTCTGTCTCTCTCTCTCTCTCTCTCTCTCTCTCTCTCTCTCTCTCTCTCTCTCTCTCTCTAACTAGCAATTAACAGCAGAAAAAATCAAGTTGCTGTTTTCACCAGTCGACTCTCTCTCCTCTAATCCCGCTGATTACAAGCCAATTTACAGTCAATCACACACACACACACACACACACACACACACACACACACATACATATATACTCAAACACCACGCTTTCAGGCACTTATGCAGGTGTCAACACTTGTAGAGAAACACAGACACACACACACACACACACACACACACACACACTCTGGCTGCTGATATTTCCCACCTGTTGTTTGGCAGCAGTCGGACTCAAACAAGAGAGGAAATTAGCAGTGATTTGGAGTGTGTGTGTGTGTGTGTGTATGTGTGTGTGTATGTGTGTGTGTGTGTGTGTGTGTGTGTTCGTGGAGGGGGTGAATGCTAACGAGGCATCTGCAATTACAGCTATTCTGCTCTAATTAGCACCATTCATCATCATCATCCCTCCCTCTTTCCTTCCTTCCTTCCTTCCTTCCTTCCCTATTTCCTCATTCTATCCCTCCTCATCCATCCATTCTTCCTTTCCTCCATCCTTTCCTTCCTCACCCCTTCCTCCCTCCAGCATCCCATCCTCACTCATCCTTATCTCCCTTTCTTCCTTCTTTCCTTCCTTCCTTCCTCCTCATCCATCCTTTCCCCCCTTTCCACCCTCGTCCATCCCTCCTTCATTCTCTCCGTCCTCCTCCACTCCTACTTTCTTTTCTCCCTCTATTCCTCCCTCCATCCTCATCCACCCCTCCTTCCCTCATCCCTCCTTCACCTCCTCCTTGCATCCTTCCCTTTCTCTCCCTCCATCCATCCCCCCCTCTCCATCTGCCTTATCATCCCTCCTTCTTCCCTTATCTATCCATTCTTCTTTTCCTCCCTCAATCCTCATCCATCCCTCCTTCCTTCCCTCCTTCCTCCCTGTACTGGGAGGGAACTTGAACCACGAGCAAAACCTTAACCCGCACTCTGCTTCTTCTTCTTTTATTTTTCTTTCTTTTTTGAAAATTAAAACCACAAACACATCAGCATCAGTCATTACTGTAATTAATTGCTTAAACCACATGTTAATACAACCAATATTATCAATGTCAAAATGTCAAAGCTTTGTTTACAAATTCTTTTTATAGAAAACAAGTCAACTCAAATTTAAAGTCATTTAAAGCACGAGATGTGAAATGAACACAAACTCTGAAACAGCGTTTTACGTGCTGTGGACATGAATTATGGGAAAATAATGTTTCTCCAGGTTTAGGCAAGTAAAACAACTTGTTTAAGGTTTGGGAAATGATTTGGTCGGTTAAATAAGAAAAACGTTTGTTAAAAATGAAAATGTGATTTAAGGTTGAAATTTCCTTCCTACAAGCTGGGAACTGAACTCCAGTCTCCATCACTGAAGTGAAGCTCCTGGTCCGTCACAACACCCTGACTGTCACTCTGCTGCTGCCTGGTTACAGCCGTGTCTCCTTCAGGGAACCGCTTCCTGCTGGGAAAACAGAGTTTTAACTCTTTACCTCCCACCGACACAATTTGCTGTTAACAAGTCGTGTTCATTTCATGTTTTTCTGTGAGATCAGGTTGTTCAGAACAAATCAAGGCTGCATCATTTTTCGTAAGCTATCTTATGAATGTTGTGTGAGAAAACGTTGAAAACGTATAATCGATATTCATATTTTTGCGTTACTGGCGGCTTCCTTCCCTATTTTGTTTTTTTTTTTTTGTCTTTTGAGTGCTTGTTGTTTCCACACTATTGCTGTAAAAGCCACATCACCACATCGCCAGAGAAATAAAGGTGCTGAAAATGGTTCTTCAGAGTGAAGCCAGAGAACCATTTCCAGATCCAGAACCATTTCTGCTCTCCTCTACTTAAACTCCTGCATCGTGTTTTTGTTTCTCTGTCCTTGTTCAGCCTCATTTGCAATTACACAATATAAACCATGGAGGGGTTTGCTTATTTTCCACATTTATGCCATCACCCACCATCCAATAACTAAGAATTAAGAACCTTTTAATATTAAAAGGTTCTCGAAAGGTTCTTTGTGGAACCAGTTCTGGTCCGCACCTTTATTTTTCTGTGTAAAATCACTGCACAGCACGGACTCTAGTGGCGTATTGCCTGTCTGTGCTGCTGTCAGTTAACCCAGCTGCTGCTTATTGAGACGCAGACTGAAGGGCCGCAGATGTCGCTCTGAGAAACATAAAGAGAGCAGAGAAAGGATGGAAGAAAGGAAGAGAGAGAGAAGGAACAAAACGGTAAATGAAAGTGTAAATCCGAAGCCAGAGCAGAGCGGATCAGCGCTTGATTTGATTTCCTGCGGCACTCCGGATCGTTTCATGCGACTGAAGAGATAATCTGTCAGAGAAAAAGCCAATAATGTTGATCGTGTATTAAGACGTTGTATTAAACTCAGCTGCGCCCGGAACTGGATTTCTACTTTTTGTTTCCGTTGTTTTGTTTTCCAGGAGCCTCGGTGTTTGAAATGTTGAAGCGTTCAGACTGTAATTCTTCAGCTGGATGTTGATTCAGAGCGTGTCCGCCCATCCGTCCGTCTGGTTTGATGCATCATGTTTCTACTCTATAGAGCCCCTCAGTACATGCTGCTTTTTATTTAGCCTTTATTTTACCAGGAAGGCACATTGAAATTCAAATTTCCAAGGAAGACCTGGCCAAGAAATGGCAGCAGGCTTTACACAACAAAACATACAAAACAGTAGAAAATTTAAAAAAATAAGAAAGTATGTATAAAAAAGATTACAATTTAGATCAGAAACAGGAGAACACATCTTGCATAAGACTGGGGATAATTTGTTTGAACTGATTTAGGGCAGAAGTGTGACCAAGTCTTTCCCCAGTCCCAAGTCTTGAGGCAGAAGTCTCAAGTCAAGTCCAAGTCATTAATGTCAAGTCTCAAGTCTAAATGTAGATCACCAAGTCAAGTCCAAGTCATTAATGTCAAGTCTCAAGTCTAAATGTAGATCACCAAGTCAAGTCAGAACAAATCAAGAGTCCAGTATCAATTTAATATCTTAAAGAAAACTAAATATCTAGGACTTTTCAATGCAATATGGTTTTAATAGGATAAAAACTTGGTAAGAGCATCATGAGTTTGATTTCTATAATCAGTTTCAACTTCAATAAATTCAATCATTCCATACAAATTCAGAAAACAGAATTTAAATTCAGTCGTCCGCTGGAACAAATCTCATCACTTTCAATCTAAGTCATTTACACAAACACAAGATCTCAAGTCAAGACTTTAGAAACCTTTTCAAGTCATCAAAGTACAAGTCAGAGTCAAGTCCCAAGTCACCAGAACCCAAGTCAAGTCAAGTCTCAAGTAAAGCAGAATAAATAAATATGTAAAATGTAGAGCTGAAACTATAAGCCGAATAGTCGATCGACAGAAACTAATCTTTGATTCATCGTTTTAGTCGTTTATCAGTAAAAATACCAATAACATTTGCTGGTTACAGCTTCACAGATTTGTTGCTTTTGCCTGTTTCATCTCATTATTACATGAATATTTTGGATTTTTTGGCTGCTGGTCAGACTGAGGAAGAAATCTTAAGAATCACTTTGGACTGAAATCATCAATAGATTAATTGATAATGAAAATAATTGTAAGTAAAATGAAATAAATGCATGGAGGAGGATTTCACTCTAGCACCTGTTCATCTTTAATATCTTTCTCTTTGTCTTTTTGCTTCTCGTTCTGTTCTCTCTCTCCTCTCTCCTCCTCGCTGCTCTGGAAACTGATCCATACCTACAGGATTTGTATTGATCATGTTATTGATCCTGTGATGGGGGGCTGTGTGTGTGAGCAGTAAACCTGATGAACAGAGCAGACAGAAGAGTGTCTGTTCCTCTGACTCTCTGACATCAGCATGACGGGGTGTGTGTGTGTGTGTGTGTGTGTGTGTGTGTGTGTGTGTGTGTGTGAGAGTGTGTGTGTATGTGTGTGTGTTCACGTCTTTAAAGCTCTGAGAAAAACACATGGAAATAAGACAGCAGGGTGCTTGTGTGTTTCTGTGTGCAAATGTGTGCATGCACGTGTGTGTGTGTGTGTGTGTGTGCGTGCGTGTGTGTTCACGCTGAGAAACAACACACAAAGACATTAACACACACATGGTAATAAGATGACAAGGCGGTCATGTGTGTGTGTGTGTGTGCATGAGTTTGTGTGTTTTCATGTGTTTATGTGTGTCAAAGCTCTCTGACAGTAAACACTCAGACATGGGAATGAGAAGGGCGCTCATGCGTGTGTGTGTGTGTGTGTGTGTGTGTGTGTGTATGGGTATATGTAAATGTGTGTGTGTGTTCACGTCTGTGTCACAGTGACACGGCTCTCTGAGAAAACACGCAGACCTGGGAATAAGATGTGTGTGTATGTGTGTGTGTGTATGTGTGTACAAATGTGTGTGTGTGCATGAGTTTGTGTGTGTGTGTGTGTGTGTGTGTTCATGTCTCTTAAGCATGTCAAAGCTCTCTGAGAAAACACACACAGACCATGGAATAAGATGACAGGGTGTGTGTGTGTGTGTGTGTGACAGCATTTCATTCAGGCGGTGCTGTGGGCTCCTCTCTCTCTCTCTCTCTCTGTCTCTCTCTCTCTCTCTCTCTCTCTGTCTCTCTCTCTCTCTCTGTCTCTCTCTCTCTCTCTCTCTGTGTCTCTCTCTCTCTCTCTCTCTCTCTCTCTCTCTCTCTCTCTCTCTCTCTCTCTCTCTCTCTCTCTCAACAGGACCTTCAAATGTTTATCCCCCACTGTCACACTCCCTCTGTTCATACATCATCAGTGTGTGTGTGTGTGTGTGTGTGTGTGTGTGTGTGTCTGGCTTCATGAAAAGAGGCAATCTGCTGTTTTTTTCCCCGCTCCTTTTGAAATGAAATCTGGATATTTACTGACATGTCACATCAACACCAGAGCTCATAACGTGTGTGTGTGTGTGTGTGTGTGTGTGTGTTGGATTTCCCAGATGTATTTATGATATAAATCAGCCTCCAGCTTCTCTCCTTACCCCTATCATCCTCTCTCTCTCTCTCTCTCTCTCTCTCTCTCTCTCTCTCTCTCTCTCTCTCTCATTAGCAGACTAGTCAGGGCTGAGGGAAGAAATCAATACAGGAAGCAGAAGGAGGTCAAAGGTCACAGGAAGACTCGCCTCACCTGAGGGAGCGAGCATCAAAGAGAGAGAGAGAGAGAGAGAGAGAGAGAGAGAGAGAGAGAGAGAGAGAGATGGATAGATAGATATTTAGGCGGACAAATAGACAAATAAATACATAAGATGAGGATGAAACTTCAACAAGCCGGATAACACTCCAGTTATATCAAGATAATACAATAAATGAAAATAATAAACTTTATTTACATAGCATTTATCTGAAAGCAGAGTTGACAGTGTGATGTCATTTTGTAGGCTGTAAGTTTGGTTTGTAGTCCAAAATCCCTGTGGAAAACATGAATGGGAACATCAAAAATAAAGTTGTGCTAACAGAGGTTTACTAGCTGAACTACGTTTTGTTCCATGAAATAAAATACATCAACTAACACCCGCTTTCTGAGTTTTCACCCTTCAATTACTTTTCATATTGATTGCTGCTAGCAAAATGCTAATTGTTTAGGAAAGAAGACTACAACTGTTGCTAGCCTGTTAGCTAGCAACAACAATTCAACTATAACTGTTCAATACAACACTGTGAAACTCTTAATCTGAATGTAGGACACAGTCGAGAGGAGAGTTGAAGCAAGTCGCTCATGATCTCTGCGTCAACACAATGCATCTTTGTTATTGTAGTCCAGTTTCCCCCGATGAACAAAGATTGTAGTTCGCTTTCCCCCCGATGCATTTCAATGGCAAAAATCGATATTAAAAGTAAACTGAAAGATCAAGGTCAGATTTATTTCATCCCCTGGAACAAAACATATTTATACTTATTTTTTCCCATTTTTCAAAAAGCCCATTCATATTCTCGACACACCAAATGGTGGAGACGCTAATCTAAATGACACAAAATGACGACTTATGAAATATTTCAGTAGATAACAAATGGGAAACACATTCAAAAGAAACAACAAAGTTCTCTCTCTCTCTCTCTCTCCCTCTCTCTGTCTCTTAATGTCAGGGCGGCGGGGTCGCCATGGAAACATCCCAAATATCCAAGGTTCAGAGGTCGCCGGAGAGAGGGATGACGGGGAACGTGGGAACGGAGGGAGGAGAGGAAGAGATTGTTATTGTTAAGAGAGGAAACAGGAGAGGAAAGAGGAGAGGAGGATGAAAGGAGGGAAAGGACAAAGAAAAGGAAGAGGAGAGACAGATGACAAATCGGAGGGATAGAGGAGGAGAGGACGGAAAGAGAAGAGAGATGGAAAATGAGGGGAGATGGGAAGGAGAAGAGAGAGGAAAAAGCAGAAGATGAAAGAGAAGAGAGAATAGGAGAGAGTAGGAAAGAGAAAAGGGAGAAATGGAAGGAAGGAGAAAAAGAAAAGAGAAGATGGAAGAGGAGAGATGGAAGGGGGAAAGCAGGGATGAAAAGGAGGAAGGATGGAGGAGACAAAGGGAGAAGAACTGGAAGAGAGGAGCGTTCATCCTTCAGCATGAGGGAAGGAAGGAAGGAAGGATGGATCTGGAAGAAGGAGAAGGAGGAAGAGAAGTGTTGTGTTTTGACAAGAACATTTAAATATAAATTCAAAGAAGCTTTATCGGCAATACTGTCAGAACATGAACAACACTGACAAACAGTTTACTCTCCATTACAGTACAGGAAGCTGTCAGCACAGTACAGAGAAATGATTAGGAAATTAGTGGTATAACAGTATCTGATTAATTATGCAAATCTGAATTAATAAAGTCATGATTAATGGCTCTATCAACAGGGAGAACCTAGGGATTGTTTTCTAAAACAGAAACATGAATGTTCTATTAATGGGTGGATATAAAGGGCTTTCAGGTGATGTCACCTCCTCTGGCGGCCATCTTGGAGGTCCTCAGCTCTGTGAACAGCTGACTGTGTTTCTGTCGTCTCAACAGAATTGAACAGACGGTTAATTTCTGTCTGTTTCTGACTGAACTGATCATTTCATCACTGATCCATCTGATTGATTTAGTGTTTAGATAATGTCAGCTTGTTAGCTAGCTAACCATAGTATCTGGTCAGCTAACATCACTGTCTTGTTGTTAACACATCTGATTAGCACACTAGCTAACGTAGCTAGCAGCGGCTAGCGTTAGCGTGTTCACATTAACATCAGTGTGTTTGCCGGCTAGTTAGCTAGCTAACAGTTTGTTCAGGTTAACTGAGCTGACTCTTCTCAAGCTACAACTCAGAGTGTTTTGGAGTAGAGACTAGGGCTAAAGACAAGACAGTTTACTGTGTCACAGTAACCTAGCTCATAGTCCCACAACACTGGTAACAGTGTGTTTAAAAACACAAACTTAAGCTAACTGTCTTAATAGCTTACTTATGCTTTTAAAAGACCAACTTCATCTAACCATCTAAATTCTTAGGCTTTAAAAACACAAACTTTAGCTAACTGTCCTAATTCTTAGGCTTTAAAAACATGAGCTGTAGCTGCATTGATACTTAGGTTTTGAAAAGACCAATGTTAGCTAACTGCCCCAATTTGTATGCTTTAAAAATACAAACTTTAGCTAACTGTCTTAATACTTGGGCTTTGAAAAGATCGATGAACTTTATCTGTCCCAATTCTTATGCTTTTAATTAAAAGACCAACTTCAGCCAGTACTTCAGCTTTAAAAAGACCAACTGTGGCTTTTAACTGTATGTGGAAAAAAAACATTTTAGAAAGAAAATGTATTTTTACCCCCACGCTGTTCGGTCAAACAGCGTCACATCACACAGCAGCACACACACACACACACAACACACACACACACACACACACACACACACACAATATTCTGTTGTTCAGTGAATTCACAGTGAAATGACAGAATAGCTTGAGGTGTCAACATAATTACACAAGACCAATACTGAACAGAGTGTGAGTGTGTATGTGTGTTATGGTGTACACACACACACACACACACACACACACACACACACACACACACACAATATACAATTACTGTTCAACTCTTGGCACTGTTATTGCCCTCCACAGCATGTTTGTAGGACACACACACACACACACACTTAGGCACGTGCACAGACACGCACATATACGCATTTTGCAGGCACATACACGCTGATACACACACATACAATGACAAGTATGCACACACACACACACACACACACACACACACACACACATACACGTCTATGCGCTTGAACAGACGGATTGCCAGATAGACGTACACACATTCAAACACACACACACATACAAATATATACATGCAGCGACACATACCGACACCCACACACACACACACACACACACACACACACAAATGCTTATGCATGTGTACAGACAGATTGCGAGATATAAACACATATACACACATTTAAACACACACACACACACAAATATGCACATGCAGGGACACATACTGACACACACAATCATTTACATACACACACCCACACACACACACACACACACACACACACACACACACACAGTAATGCCCACATGTTGTTTCTCATTCCCAGTCGCAGCAGTCGGCTGTTTCTCGGAGTTTACTGAAAGCTCAGATGTGGAGATATGAAACGCAACGTGTTGATTGGATTCTGGACGGCAGCAGAATACAAACTGATCACACACACACACACGCACACACACACACACACACACACACATCACCGAGTCTGACCGGGCCGACGCCTTCCGCTCTGTTTAGCCTTTATTGATCATGATAATAATGTAATAATAAGCTTTATTTATAGAGCACATTTCAAAACCAAAACCAAAGTGCTTCATAACAAGGAGTAAAACTGATCCCAGTACAGATGAAGTCCAGCTGTTTACTGAGTATTTTACACTTCTGCTTTATCCTCAAGAGGAATTATTTGGAAAAAAGTCAAACTGATGGATTGGTTTGTCAATATTAAATGTCAGATATCAGCAAGTCAGTGTTGTCCACCTGTCGTCCGAGGACCAATGCAAATAAGTCTTTTTGATTCATTGTGTTTAATTCCTATACAATTTTACTATGTGTGTGGTTGTGACCTTCAAACTTATGTATATTTTAAAATCTGTCAAATAAAATCAATCAATCAATCAACCACCTCTGATATGATGGAGAAAACCTGACATGACATTTGATTTTCTTTGCACATTTTACAATGTTTTGTAATGTTTTGTAAACTAATTCTTCATTTATTAAAAGCAGTATTGTTTCCTGTGGTTTCCTTATTGAATAGGTGAGGGGGCGACCTTCATTAGTCGTGGTTTTAATGGAGAGTTTTAAGCTGCGTTCAACAGCCAGCATGTTCTGATCGGTTTATTTCCCTCCTTTAGTTCAGTTAGTTTGTCCAGGTGAGAACGATGACCTTTGACCTCTGGTGGCACCAAATAACGGCAGCGAGAGTCTCAGTCCTCTATCAAGGGAACTGACACTCCAACTACAGGAAACCGCCCCGAAACACAAGGGATTATGGGTAGAAGGAGACGGAAAGCCTAGCAGAACAAAATGAAGTCTGGACTGATGCTCATATTCAGCTGTTTCTTCATGTGTTCTGAACTGGTCTGAACACCACAGAAGAAGAGACAGACGAGTCCATCATGTTAGATAAAGTTACAGGAACTGGAGTCAGATTTGTTTTGAATCTCTAAAAACTCTGTCCAATAAACAAGCTGCTTGTGAGTCATGTGACTTTTGTTTACAAGTCCTGCTTGGCTTGTGATTGGTCAGTTTGAAGCTGAACGAATCAAATACAGAAATACAACAAAGGAAACTTTTCCACTCTGGTCCAGACCAAAGAAAACAAACTGGAGGTGGGATCACACTCTAAGTGTCCCATGATGGTACAAGATACTGGCAAATGCAATTATTAAGATCTTGTTTCAGATAATAAATAATAAAACCCTGTGAATAACTATATAACAACATATATATAACTACAATATAATATATACTATAAGTATGTACATATATAGTTCTTCGAAGAACTATATGGCACAAAAATATCAGCAAACTTCATTCTAAAAATATTGGTATCAGCCTTCAAAATCCCATTTTGGTTGAACCCGAGTCTGGTAAGGAGTTAAACATGAAGAAAGACTCACACACTGCAGGTCGAGGCTCGCTCTGTCCTTTAGAAAAAGGTTTACACACGGCTCTGTGGTAAAATTAATTTTCTCAGATTTTTCTTTAATCATTCAGCTCCAAAGTTCATTGCAAAACCTGTTTGTACGAGTTTGTCCTTTACAAACCCGGGCAAGAAGATTGTCATTGAAACACTGAATAAGACGCCGGTCCTTTTTACATAGAGAAGGATCCTTTACTGCTCAAGCTTTCACTGCTACTCAGCAAAGTACTTATTCATAAAGCCGCCACTGAATGCCATTTTTGGGTGAGTGCTATTCAAAAATACAGAAGTAGCCATTGTGGATACGGATTTTGGATACGGTGACCAGACGTGCCGGTTTCAAGATGTGTGTCCCAAGTCCCGACAAATATCTGTAAAACACTAAAATGTCCCGGTTTTCAACATTCACTACCAAATTGTCCCGGTTTTCACCTCAATTAAAATAATAATAATAGTATTATACTTGTTTTCAGCGCTTACCATCAATCAATCTGTCGTTGTCAAGGCTGTTGCTAGCCTGTGACGCTTGTGGCTCTGTCTGACAGAATCTGTCAGTACGCTAATGGTTAGCTGTCATGCCGAAGAGAAAGTCGGTGTTATTATACAGTTTTCAAATAAACTATGTTTTGGTGGATTTTTGGAGACAAAACATCATTTTTCGTTTGCTGAGGCTCTGTCCATGGTGTTGAAAGGTGCAGTCAGGTGTGCTAAACGCTGAAATAATTGTCCCCCATCCTGATGAAAACGCCTATGGTGCGTGCATAAGCGCATACATGTGCGCGTGCATGAACGTGCCGTACACTTAAGGGTCCCGGTTTGGGGGTTTGAAAATGTGGTCACCCTAGTTTTGGAGAGAGATAAACCTGATAAATCTTTAAAAAATATCAAACTTAATAAGATACAAACAGCAAGAGGACAACTTTCTGAAGAAATATCTGGAAAAACAAAGACTCAGAGGAGAGGAGACGTTGAGTGCTGAGAAGCTAATGTGGCTAAAAGAGCGGGAACTCAGAGGCTAAGCTAAGCTAAGCTAAGCTAAACTATAAGCTAAAAACAAGTCTGAAAATGACAGGACAAAAGCCACTAAACTCCTGCACAGTCACCCTCTACCTCTAGTTTCAGCTATATATGTTAGCTGTAAGGATGGGATGATATATTGAAATTCAATATATCGCAATATAAAAATGTGGGTCAGGAACATGAATGGTGATATCAGCTCCATGTTATTCTGCTGTCAGGAACATGAATGGTGATATCAGCTCCATGTTATTCTGCTGTCAGGAACATGAATGGTGATATCAGCTCCATGTTATTCTGCTGTAGTAATCACTAATGAGACTCTTGACCATCACAGTTTCACAAGCTCTCCATCCAAATTATATTATTGTCACTTTGTAATGACATTTTTAAATTGTTGTTTACATTCTAGCAGCCAATGGCATCGCTAGAAAGATTTGAGTCTCAGAAATAAACAGAATTCTGCACAGTCAGACTTTGTTGTCACTGAACTTTTATTGATCACATCGTATCGTGGCTGTATTGAATCCTGAACCTCATACAAGAGATAAGCATATTCATCAGCAGAAAATCAAAGCTCCGCCCACACTGTTTGATTGACAGGTGATCTCTGGGAAGGGCAGTGCAGAAACACCACAGCAGTGAGGCTGAGCAACAAAGATGGAGACTGAATAAAAGAAATAAAAGATCTTGTTGATCTCCACTTTAACCTCTCTGTTGCATTTTTAAGAAATTGTTTTTGTGCTCAGCCTCTGTCCCAGTGACAAATGCTCTTTTCTTTGTTTACTGTTCTTGTCAAGGCGATATCATCGACCCAAAACCACATGACCCCCCCCCCCCCCCCCCCCCCCCACCAGAGTTAAGTGACATTATGTTGAGAAAAATGTTGTGCTGTAGAGAGAGAATTCTGGGTAGAAAATAGTCCAGACATCGTTCATAAGATTCAGAAAGACTCACCGTGCTATTAGAGGCAGAGGCAGAAAAATTAATTTAAAAATCTAACCACGGAAAACAAAAATCTATGCAATCCAGAAAATATATGAAAAAAGTGGGGAGAGAAAGAGAGAGAGAAGAGAGAGAGAGAGAGAGAGAGAGAGAGAGAGAGAGAATTGACTTAAAAAATCCACTTCATTAAGTTAATTCTGTCAGCAATCTGACAATGAAATCCAGAAAATACATCATGTGAAAAAAGAAAAAATCAAACTGACTAAAACCAAACCAGTCAGGAGTCTGATCAATTCAAAATTTTGATTAAATTCAAAGGTGCAAAATTCTAAATTACTATAGATATAAAATACAATAACAACACACAGCGAGGACAAAAAAAGGCCAGGGAAAGGCCCATAATAAGGGATTCTGGCCCCGCCCCCTTTCAGTCTGATGAAAATCAATAGAGGTGTAAAATGATCCAATGCTAATATTGACGATTCTTCCTCTGTTCTGCATTTCTTTATTAATTGAGACGATTCTGATGTTTTGAAAAATCACCAGCCAGACATTACTTTGTGTGAGAGAGAGAGAGAGAGAGAGAGAGAGAGAGAGAGAGAGAGAGAGAGAGAGAGACAGACAGACAGACAGAGAGAGAGAGAGAGACAGACAGACAGACAGACAGAGAGAGAGAGAGAGACAGAGAGAGAGAGAGGGAAAGTATGTATGTGAGATGCATACTTATTATGTACTGAGAACTTTTTGTTGTGTGTGTGTGTGTGTGTGCATTAGTGTGTGTATCTAGGAGTAAATGTGTGTGTTTGTGTGTGCGTGTGTGTGTGTTCTCCACCTTACCAATAACCATAAACTAAAGTTGGTAGCTGTATGGATCTCACACACACACACACAGACACACACACACACACACACACACACACACACACACACACACACAGACACACACACTTTGTGGTGTTTATTTAATCCATTAAGTTAAATGGGAGATAATGAGCTCATTAATTAGTTTGGATCGCTGCTTTTCCTCTTTAAATCTAAATGAAGCTTCCTGGATATTTAATCAAGCCTCAGAATGAGACGCTTTTAATCTGAACATTTATTTATAACAGAAGTTTTTCATCTAAAAGTCTAATCTTATCGTCTGTTAGTGTCTAATGAGTTTGCAGATTTGGCTTCTGTGATCGCAGCTGAAATTTAAAATAAAGTTTTGCTGCTTGTTGATGAGTTTTAATGGTCTTTAAACCTTTTAAAACCCTGTTGTACTGTTTCAAAAAATGCATGGGCGTCAAAATTAATATTCTTTAATTTTCTGGAAAACTTCAGATTCTTCAAACTTGCAGATAAGCAACAGCGTTTCAGAAAATTTTGTGAAATGGGCACAAAACAGAGTACAGGTTGTATTAAAGCTGCAATAAGCAAAATTTTCTGACCGCTAGAGGGCGACAGAAACTTCAAAACATTTGTAAATAACACTCAGCAAAGCCACTGCACTATGGAGGCCTCTGAAGGACAAACATAATAAAGGCTTAAAGGCATCATGCATAAATGCTAACAGCTAAGCTAACCGTACCTACAGAGAAGTCTCACCTGTTACCAGTCTCACCTTGACTGATCTTTCTCCTGCTGAAGGTCACATGACCCACAATGACAAGTGAAGAGGCAGGTAGCAAGTTTACTAGTTTAACAAGTTTACCAGTTTAACAAGTTTATTCGTTTAACTAGTTTACAAGTTTACTAGTTTAACAAGTTTACTCGCTCGCTTCATCGATTCCTCCATTAGGATAATGTTTTTTCAGGAGTGGGAGGCGGAGAGCGCTGCTTTCAAACAGCGAGGGAGGAGAGAAGCTAGTTTTGAAAAACTGAAAAGCTGCTGAACGGAGCGGGAGGAGCTTCGTTCAGGAGCGGAGTTTAACAACAAGCTTTAGAAAAGAGGAGAAAACAGCTACACAGCTGGATATTGGTTTATATCATTATCATATTTCCTCTAATAGTGGCCTGTAGTCAATTAAAAGCCGGGTCTCCGATAATGGCCGGGGCGTGGTCGACACGAACAAATAAAGGCCGGTCTCAAATACAGGCCAGGGGAAAAAACAAAGGAAACAAGACTAGGTCAAAACCTAGTATATGGCTGGACCGTGTCCGTCTCCTCTCTCCGCTGCTGTCCTCTCCACCGCGCCCACGGCCCGCACTGATCCTCCCGATCCGAGCCCCGGACCCCCGCCGAAATCTCGGCCGGATCACCGGGAACACATCGGCGCCCAGGTTCAGTTAGCTTCAGTTAGCTTCAGCTTACATGCAAGCAACGGTGGATACCGGTAAACTCCTGGTGCCTGTTTGTAACTGTAGTTTGTAACTGTAGTTTGTAACTGTAGTTTGTAACTGTAGTTTGTAGTAACGTACGAGTGCCACAAGACGGCTCGGCCGGCGGAAGTCTCTGGAGCGTGCCGTCGTCGATTACCGTAATTATCGTAATGCATCGCAGTAACAAAAAAACGTCTACCTAACGAACCCCAACAGAAGCAGATCAGAAAACAAGGAGGCTTCGTACTAAAATATGAGCAAATATACTTATCAAACAGAGGGAATTAGAAATAAAGGCCTGTCTCTAATATAAGCCTGCTTCCAATAAAGGCCTGGTACCCTCTGCAGTTGAGGTAAATAAAGGCCCGGGCCAGTATTAGAGGAAATACGGTATGTCTCAAGGAAATCTCCATATAGCACACAATAGGTTCAGGATTGGTTAGATTAATTAATTAATTGATTCAATTAAAGTCAACACTGCACAGCAAATGTCTTTCACCACAAAACCAGGTTCTGGTTTTCTTTTTTTTGGAGCCAGATCAGGAACGGACCTTCATCACAGCATACTCATCATCAGTTTTTAACCTTCATAAAAAGGAAAAGCTGACTGAATATCAACGCTCTTTTTCAGAAACGCTCCGCTTTACTGTCACACAGTTCAACACTTTCACAGCAGCTCAGTCTGCTGCCTCAGAGGGAAAAGTCCATGTGAAAATCTAAAGGATGTTGTGTATTTCTGGAACGAGTTCAGTAAAAACAGGAAGTCCAAACAAACCAGAGACACCAGTCACACCGACCTGCAGGTCGACTGGGAGGAGGAGGAGGAGACTGCTGGAGTTAAGAAGATCATGGGAAAGGACAGCAGTGTGTGTGTGTGTGTGTGTGTGGAAAGTGGGAAAGGTGAATGGGTAACAAGGCAATTAAAGGGAAACATTCTCTCAGTTCCTCTTCCACTGTATGTGAAGCGAATTGCGTTGCATTCGTTTGCTTGAAATGTTCTATATAAATAAAGCTTGATTTGAGTTTGATTTATTTTGTGTTGTAATTTTCTTTTTTGTTTGACCCACTTTCCCTCAACCTGCCTCTTTTAATTTCTACTTTCCTACATTTCCCAGAATGCCTTTCGACAACCAGAGAACAGGCATGAACCTTTACAGTTTGGGGTTTTAGGGGTTTTAGGTGGAGAGAGAGACGCTGATTGCAATATTTTTTCCAGTTGAGAAACAATGAGTCTCCCCCCTTCCTCAAGCCTCAGCCTGTCTCTCTGCTGCAGTGCATTCTGGTCTCTCTCCTGCTCCTGTGGTGGAGAAACTGGTCTCTCTCCTCTTCTACGATGGATTTCTCCCTGTATGATTGTTGAACGTCTCTCAGTGCAAAATGGCGGCTCTAGAAAGAAGCCCTCGCTCTTTGATTCTGAGGGACTGACACCAAAACCTGACGTTTACCGCTGATGTTTTACATCCTGAAACATTTTCTCATGTCAAACTCCACTGTAGCTGCTGGAAACATCTGGACTGGTCGACTGACAGTGTGAAAGTGGAACTGAGTGAATGTGAAGCAGGAAGCTGCTCTGTTGACTTTCCCTGGTTAAATTAAGTTTAAAATAATTTAAAAAATAGGAAAAATGACTACGTTGTTTACTGCAACTCTAGATGTTTTGCTCCTGTCCGCACAACAAGAAGTGCACATCTTACTTTTGAGTGTGCGTGTTTCCCTGCTTGTGTGTGTGTGTGTGTGTGTGTGTGTGTGTGTGTGTGTGTCTGGTCCGTCCTCTGAGGGATTTCATCCTGTATGCTAATCCAGACCTTCTGAGTTAAGAGATCATGGGAAAACACAGTGGTGTGTGTGTGTGTGTTTGTCGGTGGATGTGCAAAATCCAGCTGGCCATGTTTACTTTCTGTAATTCTTTACTTTAGTGCATGTCTCTTCAAGTGTGTGTGTGTGTGTGTGTGTGTGTGTGTGTGTGTGTGTGTGTGTTGTTGTGTGCATGTACAAAATTTGGAGAGGTCCTGTTTACTTCATGCTTCTTATAATAGAGTTTATTTTTCCTGGAAAAAATCCAGCTGCACATCTCAACTTTGCGTGTGTGTGTGTGTGTGTGTATGTGTGTGTGTGTGTGTGTGTGTTTGAACAGCAGCACTCTCAGTTCGCTCCAAGGACAGATTGATCACTTCAGGTTGTTCAGTGTTTTCTGATCTGAAGGTTTTTCCTTTTTCATCAGAATCATGTGAAACCAGACGAACTGACCCGACGAGCAGCAAAACAGATAAAAAACTAAAATCATCTCATGGTGGAAATCTCAGATCCAGATCAGCTGATCTTTGGGCTGAGAGAGATCTTTTACACTCCAGACTACAAGATGTGTATTTGTGTTAATATTCAACATTTTCCTTTTTAATACAATCACAAATTTCCTTTGTGTTACTTTTACTGATCTTTGCTGTTGGTTTGTCTTATCTGTTTTTATGCACTTATTATTGACTCTGTAGCACTTTGAGATTTAGTTGTAATGAAAAGTGCATTACAAATCAAATGTATTATGTAAAATTTCATTGTGAGATATATTTTTCCCTGTTCACCTGCCTCACCTTCTCTCACTCTGTAGTTATTACAGGAGGAGAGAGAGAAATGGACATGAAGGCTGTTGTGTTTCTGTGTCTGAATGTGACATTTTCCCTCTGGATGTCTGCAGCTAATCGACCGCAGCGCCGCGCAAAGCAAACACCACAGAAGAAGATGATGTGTGCGATACAGCCGGAGAGAAGAAAGGCGTTTGTGTGGACATTGTTTCTGTCTGCGGAGATAAAAGCAGTGTTTTGAAGGGGGGTGTGTGTGTGTGTGTGTGTGTGGATGTAATTGTCGGTGTTGGGTCACAGTGGGAGTTAATACAAAATCAAATGATAAGATGTTCACATTTACCAGTAAACAGGAAGTGACTGAACTCTGCCTCCTGCTTTTAAACTCGGCTGTATCAACATGTTTTATTCCCAAATACATTCAGAAACACTGACAGGTCCTCGCTGCTCTGTTTCAGACACAGATTCATATTTTCCAGGTCCACAATTTCTTAATAATTTCCTAGAAAGGAAATCCTACAGATTAGAATCTGCTGAGTCACACAGGAGAAAACGACAGCTTTTATTTTCTCCAGGTGGGGACTCGAGTCACATGACTTGGACTCGAGTCACATGACTTGGACTCGAGTCACTGTTTTAATTGCTTGAGTCTTGACTTGCTGCATGAAGAGAAGACTTGAGCCTTGACTTGACTTGGGTTCTGGTGACTTGGGACTTGACTCTGACTTGTACTTTGATGACTTGAAAAGGTTTCTAAAGTCTTGACTTGAGATCTTGTGTTTGTGTAAATGACTTAGATTGAAAGTGATGAGATTTGTTCCAGCGGACGACTGAATTTAAATTCTGTTTTCTGAATTTGTATGGAATGATTGAATTTATTGAAGTTGAAACTGATTATAGAAATCAAACTCATGATGCTCTTACCAAGTTTTTATCCTATTAAAACCATATTGCATTGAAAAGTCCTAGATATTTAGTTTTCTTTAAGATTTTGAATTGATACTGGACTCTTGATTTGTTCTGACTTGACTTGGTAATCTACATGTAGACTTGAGACTTGTCCCTCAAGATTTGAGACTGACTTGTGACTCGAGCAAAGTTGACTTGGTGACTCCTCTGATTTCCCTGTTCGGCTCCCAGTCAGATTCTAAAAGCTTCTGGTCCTTCGACTCCCGAAGGCTTTTCCTTTATCAAGTGTGTGTCTACGCCTGTGAATTCATATCTCATATATATATTCTGATAATATAATGTGTAACTCTGCTGATCCCTGAAGGGAAATTCTCTTTCTCATTCGCTCTTTTCAATTTCTCTTTTCAAAATGTTGTTTCCCGGAGGAGAAACGCCTCAAGCTTTTCTGGAGGAAAAGAACTAAATTAGAGAACAAAAAAGAAAAAAAGAAACGCAGGCAGGATGAAGCTCTGAACTTTCTGAGTTGTGAGAGTTGATGATAGCGGTGGTTTAACGAATAATTATACTGATGTAATCCTTTTTTTGATGCCATGAGGAAGTTCTCTAGTTCTTGTTGACAGTTAACGAGTCACACCTGGTGTGTTGCTACCTGACAGCAGGTGTGACTCGTTAACTGTCAGGCAGAAGAAAAGCCTGCAGGACACTCAGGAACCGTAACTGAGTATCTAAGCTTTCGGTTTCTTCATTTCTTCCAGCTTCCAGCTCACCAGTCAGGCAGCCTCTGGTCTTCTGTCTAACCAGGCTGGATTTACATTCTGAACAAAAATATAAACGCAACATGCAACAATTTCAAAGATTTTACTTAGTTACAGTTCATATAAGAAAATAATTAGATTGACAAAAAATCTCACCGACGGGGTGAGAATTTTGTTTTAGTTAATGAAACATGGAACCAAAACTTTACATGTTGCATTTATATTTTTGTTCAGTATATCTACACTACCAGTCAAAAGTTTGGACACACCACATTTTTCTTTATTTTTACTATTTTTCACATTTTAGAATAACAGTAAAGACTCAAAACTATGAAATAACACAAATGGAATTATGCAGCAACCAAAAAAGTGTTAAACAAATCAAAACTATCTTATATTTTAGATTCTTTGCCTTGATGGAAAGGCAAAGGCTTTGGAAAGAAATTCATCAACTTCACTATTTATATTTGACTAAGAAACTAATTTCAAGCATTTAAGCAGAAGCCTTTAGATCAAAATGCTTTAAGAGAATGAAGAACATACTGTAGAACATTCAGGCAGGTGTCCAGACTGTTGACTGGTAGTGTATATACAGTATATATATATATAAATATATATATATACACAGTATATGTATATGAGGGTTAATGGGGTTCATGTATCTCTAGTCTCCTCCTCAGCCGGCTGCTTGTCTCCTCTTCTCTGAACAGACTGACATCATCTCACACTTGTTGAAACAGTGATTAATGACGCTTGTAACTGAGATAAATACCTCTGTTGGAGTTACAGTCAGTAAATTGCAATTAATGAACTGTAAAGTTTGTAGAAGCCGAACCTATCGATCACCAAACCAATCCTCTTAACTCTCGACAGGCCAAGCAGCAGTTTGGACTTTCAGAATTGAGATTTCTCGGCTTTCCCTGGGTGAATAAAAGTTAAAAAACATGTTTTTCATACATACATTCACACATACTACATACATTTCAATACATTACAGCAGCGCAAACTGCTTCACAATAAGAGCTTACAGTTTCATGCAAATGTAGATGAATGAGATACAGTGTAATGCACAGAAAACGATTCACACTGCCAACACATTATACTCTACATGGCGTTTCTACACAGTGACATACAAATTGTCAAAGAAAGTTCATTATTATTACTATTATTATTAATTCCTTGTGAATGTAAACAGGGTCGAGATTTATCTGACACCTTTTTGTCCAAAAACCTTCAGTTCTTACAGTGCGGCTCACTGTCAGAAAGTCTCTCTGCTCTCTGAAGCTTCATAATGTTTAATACTGGAGAGAATAACCTGAATCCAATCTCTCTATTGGTTTAACAGGTCTCTCTCTCTCTCTCTCTCTCTCTCTCTCTCTCTCTCTCTCTCTCTCTCTCTCTCTCTCTCTCTCTCTCTCTCTCATTGTCTTCCAGTGCAGGATGGATGGGGGTTTTCTAAGGTGAGCTACTGGCCGTGATCTCAATACATGAAACTAGAAAGAGAGAGAGAGAGAGAGAGAGAGAGAGAGAGAGAGAGAGAGGGAGAGAGAGAGAGAGAATAGCAAGCAAGGACTCAAAACATATGCAAGGTTGTGTGTATGGAAGAAAAGAGAGGAGGGAAGTGAGAGACAGACAGACGGATAAATAAAAACAAGAGAGACCAAGCCTCAATAACATGACAGACAGAGAGAGAGAGGAGAGGAGGACAGAAAGAAACAAGGCAGGAAAGAGGAAGAGAGACAGAAGAAGAAAGATGGAGAGAGAGAGAAAGAGATGGAGTCTGAAAGAGAGAGAGAGAAAGAAAGAGAGAGAAGTGAGAGATCTGGAAAATGTGAAAGAGTGAAAGAAATGGAAAGATTGTAGGTAGGAGGGTGTAAAGCTGCATATGAAACATGAGAGAAGGATTTGACTATTTGAAATACGAGAGAGAGAGAGAGAGAGAGAGAGAGAGAGAGAGAGAGAGAGAGAGAGAGAGAGAGAGAGAGAGAGAGAGAGAGAGAGAGAGAGAGAGAGAGAAGCAGCAGCGGTGATATTTAAATAGCAGTGATTGTGCCGAGCCTTGCAGTCTTTGCTGAAGGTGATTTTCCCTTTAATTCCCTCCTGTGTGCTTTAATTCTCTCTACAGCAGAATAAACAAAATATCTCCATATCAAAGCCATTATCGCTGCACCCCCCCCCCCCCCCCCCCCCCCATCATCACCCCACCCCCACTTTCCGATGCAGAACTGGAGCAGGATGGCCTGGCGGTTTGCGAGCCTGTCCACGATACTCAGTCCTCTGCTGAAGTGTCCTTGAGCAACACACTGAATCCCCGTCGCATCCACAGCTGCTGCTCTGCCGCTCCGCCCGAATTAACTGTTGCTCGGCAGATTTTAGATTTCAAAGTAAAAGTCAAAGGGCTCTGGGCGTCCTGGGGGCTCAGCGGCTCTAAGGCGGGTACCATGTAGGCGTGACGTCCCGGGTTTGAATCCGGCTCAGGACCTTTGTCGCATGTCATCCCCCTCTCTCTCTCCCCAAACTTTCCTGTCTCTCTCAACTCGAACTTTCTAATAAATATTTTTTTGATATTTGGGGTTTCTTCAAGGAGGATATTGAGGCAGCAGGTTGGTGTAGAGAGTAGGGAGACTGTCCGTCAACTGGAGGTCCCGGGTTCAGCCCTCTGTTTAGATATCGGAATATGCTACAAAGTAAAAGTAAAAGGGCTTTGAGTAAACTGTAGGGGGTTTCAGATTACAACCATAGGAGAACCCCAGAGCGTTCCTTGAGGAACCCCTTCATGAAGATTTTGTGATCCCTGGCATTTCTTCCACAAACTTTGTAACATTTCAGGTTTCTTCGAGGAGGATGTTGAAGCAGCAGGGGGGTGTAGAGAGTTTTATTTATTTATTTAACCTTTATTTAACCAGGTATTGTCTCACTGAGATTAAAAATAAATATCTTTTATACAAGAGACCTGGCCAACAGTACATCAAAGTTACATACATGGACAAAATAACAACATAACAAGAACAAAAGTTAATAACTTAAAGACACTCAGATAAAGGATATATATTCCATTGAAGCAATTCAAGTAGATTTATAGCAGAGACATTGATCGATCGTGTTATCCTCCAAGTCTTTTAAAAATGATTTGAATTCTCCTAATGCAATCAACTCAGACAGTTTTAGGTCAATCTGAAAAGCATTCCAAGTGAAGGGGGCAGAATACTTAAAAAGGTTTTGTGCCCAACTTCGAACTCGGAGTACAGACATCTGCAGAAAATCCTTTGAGGCCATGGAGACATTTAGGGAGCAGGGACACCGTCCGTCAACTGGAGGTCCAGGTTCAAGCCTCTGCTGAAGTGTCCTTGAGCAAGACACTGAACCCCTACCAGCTCTCAAGCGCTGCCTTGTCCAAATTCATTGTAGAATTAATTGTTGCTAGGCAGATTTTAGATCCAGGAATATGTTAAAGTAAAAGTAAAACTGCCGTAAGAAACATTTAAAGGTTATCAATTTACACACCATTCCTCGAGGAACTCCTTCATAAAGAGTTTGTGAATCCTTATCGTACTTCCATGAACATTTAACATTTGTCAGCAAAAAGGTCCTTCGATATTGCTGTTCTGTAGCTGGCCATGACCTCTGCAGTAAGCGAAAAGACAATTTCCCTAAGGAGGAAAAGTATCATATTATTATTATTATTATTCATTAAACTACCTCTATCTTCCAGCCTCATATCCGCTCCCCCAAAGTTCAGAGCCTGATTCTGTCGGCATGCTTCTTTTTTTTTTTTTGTTCTTTAATTTTGTTCTTTTCCTCCAGACTAGCTCATAGCGTTCTCCTCAGGGAAACATCACTGCAGCTGAGGAAATCTCTCACAGCCCTCTGAAGACGAGTTTGGGGGTAAAATAGATTAACTTTGATATTCTAATGAGGGGTTTTACCAGGATCTAAACCAGGTCAGGGCACCGGAGGATTAAAGACAAACAGCGCTGTATGCTAATAGTATTTTGGATCGGGGCAGGGGGGGGACATGCTAGCACCACACAAACACCATGTTCATGTTGGGGTTTTTTGTACAGAATTAATTGTTGCCAGGCAGATTTTTGATCCAAGAATATATTATGGAGAAAAAGTTTTGAGGAAGTTGCTCTGAAACTGTATAAGTGTTTTGGATGGGGGGCAGAAACATGCTAATGCCATAGAAACTACAAACACCATGGTAATGTTGCCTAGTTTGATTGCTGCTGCTGTTGATTTTGAATAAGTTGCTACAAGGCTATATGGTAACAGTCTTTCAGATGGGGAGGAAACATGCTAATGTTGCACAAGCATCATGCTAATGTTGGACAGTTTTTGTGGCAGAATTCATTGTTTCTACGCAGATTATAAATTTGTGAATATTTTCCAAAGTAAAGGGGATTTCAGAAACCTTGGAAGACTTTTTCAGGCTGCGACCATAGGGGAACCCCAAAAGATTCCTACAGAACCCAGTTCAGAAACAGTTCATCAGGGTTCATGAACACTGAGGAACATATCAGGATTCTTCAAGGAACCTTTAAGGGATGTTTTTCTTAGTAAGAAGCCCTGAGGTGTTCACTGGTGTTCACTTAACAGATGATTCTTAGTTTCAGTTTTTGGAATGAAAAAGCTTTTCAGGAGAAAAAGTAATTCAGTTTTCAGGAAGTTGGTTTCGGGGGAGAAACATGCTAATGCCATACAAACATCATGCTAATGTTGCCTAATTTGACTGGTGGAGAATTAATTTTTGCCTTGAAGATTTCCGATCCAAGAACATGTTGCGAGAGAAATGGTTCAAGTCAACTGCTTAATAAATGATGCTGCAAACAGCATGCTGATAGATGTTGGTACAGAATGAATTGTTCCTGGGTCAGAGGAGAAAAGCTCTGGGGTAAAGTAACAGCTGAGGGAATACAGTTCAGTCAAAACCTCCAGGTACATAATGATTTATGTTATGTGTGTTTATTTCGAACATGTAACAGCAAAAAATGAATACATAAAAAAGAAACAAAACAAGAAAATCCATTAAATAGGCAAAAAAGAAACAACAACAAAACCAAAAACATGGTAGATTCTTGACAAACAAAAAAAATATCTGATGTTACATGTTCGACATACACATACATACATATACACATACAGTATCTATTAATACATACTACTGAAGTCTCTCTGGACAGTGTGTCTTTCACTTGTTGGAGAAGGATAGTTTCAAAATGTAATCTCTCACAGATTGCTAATTAAATTAACCCATTGATTACCTCAGCTCAGTGATGCAATCCATATGTAATCCTTAAGTAATTTGATGAGTTTGATTTGAGCTTCATTTGAATGTCTGCTTCACAAACTGGATGCTAGACTTGAAAGTAGATTATTGCTATGGGATGACTTCTGGATTCACATCAAAATTATAAATAAGCCTTGTTAAAGTATTGTATTTTCTTATTTAGTTTCATTATTATTATAATTCATTATTTTTGTTGTCTTTGTTTTCTCCCTCCCCATACTCTACTGTATGTTTTATGTGTGTGCCATATTATTATCAACTCAGTTTTATTATCTTGATAATGTTGAACCTTTTATGAAATGCTTACTCTTGCTATTATCACCAAATTATGTAAGGGTGAAACATTGTCTGGTACCAAAACTCTTAAAATTAATAAAAACTTGAATTACAAAATAAATAAATAAATAAATAAAAAATAGCTTGATTTGGGGTTTCTTTGTCAAAACTAGATTTTTAAAAACATAGTTATTGACAGTTCAGTATTTCAGGAGACTGCACTGCAAATACCATGCTGTTGTCTACATTTTTAAACATACATGGTACAGAATTAATGGTTGCCGGGCAGATTTCAGATGTAGGACTAGATTAGAGGGGGACACTGACTTCTTGTTTACCTTACACATCAGTCACATCCTTTACTCTCTCTTGTACGCTCCTGCTACCGGCTGCTTGTAATGTCAGTCTGCTGAGAAGTGAAGCTTATTCTACTGTTGCACTTATTGAAGGGCATCAGCTAAATCAGTGGTCCGGGGACCACCAGGGGGCCTTGAGGGGGTTCCAAGGGGTCTCCAGCAAATTGATGAATTGTTAAACTTCAGCATTATTTAATTTACAAGAAGTTAACACAACTAGAGAATGTAGAAGAATGACTGTTATGATCACAGTTTCTCTGTTATCTCTCTACCTACAATACAGACAGTCATGGGATTCTGGACAAAATTATATCTGACAATAAAGATATCCTCAGATTTGGGTCCGAGAGACAAAATCTCATCAAATGAGGGTCTGTGGCTCTAATGTGGACTAAATTAAGGTCCTTGATATCAAAAAGGTTGAGAATCACTGAGCTAAATGAATAAAATGTAAAAATGTAAAATGGCTTCCGTAGCTGAGGAACATGCAATGCAAACACCATGCTATTGTCTTTTTTTTCATCTATTTCGTACATAAATAATGTTTTCTGGGCCGATATCGGATCTGAGAATATGTTATGGAAGAAGAGGTTTGTTAGTTTATTATTTCGTTTTTTAGTTTATTGAGGGAAGCACAGCGTAACATTCAACTAGAAAAGGAAATCCTGACCAGCCAGCTGCCGTCAGCAGGAGGGAACATTTTAATAAGAAAAGTGTCAGATAGCTGAGAAAAGTGTTCTGCAAGCACCGCACTGATGCAGACCAGAGGTTTCTATTTCAGATTTAATGGTTGCTGAGGCAATTTGAGAATGTGGGAACATTCAGCACGTAAACCTACAAGACACTTAGAGTCAAATATCCGAATCTGTTCATCTGTAATGGTTGCTGGGCAGACTGGAGACGTGGGAACGTTGTGGGACGAACTCAATAAACAGGAAAAGACCGTTGCCTCTGAGTATTAAGTCCATAAATCCCATCGACCCGCAGGTGCATCCATTCAAAATCCAATATGAGATAAGTAGGTCAGGAAGAATCCACACACTTGCTGAATAATAGGAGAAAAATATCCTATTGACTGAGACACAGTTCTTTTATTTTTCAGTTCAGATGCTGCAAAACAATATAAAGCACAGAATGCTCTAAAGCAGAAGTGCGAAAATAAAAACACAAACGATCACATTGTTGAAGGTTTGGAGAAAAATGTCGAGGAAATGCGGCTGTAATGTTCAACTCAGCAGGTTCAAACATGTTGATATTTAAACTGTTAATCTGTTTTTTCTTCCCACAGATCACCTGTCAATCAAACAGTGTGGGCGGAGCTTGGATTTTCTGTCACTTTTCTTTGTCTGTTCAGCCATGGCGGCTATCGCTGCTCATGCTAACTACCCAGTTCTTCTTCTTCTGTTGACTCCAAACAAACCGGAAACGTAAAACGCATCACTTCCTGTGTGGCAGAGGATTTTTCCAGACAGTACAGAACAGACAGTGGAGAAGATTTATGAACTGGACATAGGTTGGATCACTGTTGAGTTATCACTTTAAAGAGTGAAATAGCTGAGAGTGGAGAGCGATGTTGACTCCTCTCCCTGGTCCAGATGTAACAGTTGCCGGGCAGATTAGAGAAGTGTGAATACGTTTCAGGAGAGTAAAATTCAAATAAAGATGGAAACTCTCCACCTGCGGTTCAGCTGAGGACGAGCTGCTGTGGCTTCCTCAACAGAAATGTCACTTCATGAACTGAGTCTGTTTCTGAGGGGAAAAGTACAGGAAGGTTACTGGGAAAATCCAAAATCTGATGAATTACAGATTATTATTATTATTATTATTATTATTGTTCCTATTTATTTTTATTTTTTTTCATGACAACTGGAAACTACACCGCTGATGGTTAAGAAGAAAATATACAAATGTAAAATTATAACCAGCAGAGCAGTGAGCAGGAAGAGACGTTGTGTGTGTGTGTGTGTGTGTGTGTGTGTGTATACTCCTCTCCTCCTTCTGCATCGCTCTGCTCCTCAGGATGGAGAAAGGAGGAAAAGGAGAGAGAGAGAGAGAGAGAGAGAGACATTATGAGAGAACAGTAAGTAGACAATTGAGTGAAAGAGCGAGAGGAGAGAGATGAAGAACGACAGAAAAGAAAGAATAGACACAATCAAGGAGATGATTGAAGAAAGAGAGAGAGAGAGAGAGAGAAGAGCAAGTGGATGATTGAGATACCAAGAGACAAAGAAAGACAGAAAAATGAGTGTGTGTGTGTGTGTGTGTGTATGTGTGTGTGTGTGAGAGAGAGAGAGAGAGAGAGAGAGAGAGAGAGAGAGAGAGAGAGAGATGGTTCAGTCAAACATTCATTTCTCGCCTCCTGGGATCTAATGTAGCTGATAATCCCTTAATCACACACACACACACACACACACACACACACACACACACACTCTGACAGACAGATGAAACACATCCAGGAAGGATGATTGGAGGTCAGACGCCTGGCTGCCGTGGTTACCGTCGCTCAGGTAACCACATCATCCCCACCCCCCTCCTCCACTGCCATTTTCTCTCTTTCTTTGTTTTCTCCCCCCCCCCCTCTCTCTCTCTCTCTATCTCTCTCTCTCCCCTCTTCCTTCTTCCTTCTTCTCTCCTTTTCCCCTCTCCTCTCTTCACATCCTTTCTCCTTTTTCCTCTCCTCCCCCACTTCTCCCCCATTCTCTCCTCTCTCCTCTCTCCTCCTCTCATCTCGTCTCTCTTCCTCTCTCTCTCCTCTTCCTCTGTCTCTCCTTCCTTCTCCCCTCTCATTTTCTTTCCCTTCCTCGCCTCTCTTCTTTCCTTGCTTTATCTCTCATCACTTCCCCTTTTCTTCCATTTCTCCTTCTCCTTCTCCTCGTCTCTCCCTGAATCTTTTCTCCTCTTCTTTCTCATCTCTCTCCTCTCCACTTCTCCTCTGGCCTTTTTTCCTCCTTTTTTTCTTCCATTTCTTTTCTCCTCTTTCCTCCTCCCGTGTCCCCTCATTTTCTCTCCTCCCTTTTTTCAATTTATCCTCCTCTCCTCATATTTTCTCTTTTTCTCCTCTCATCTTCTCTCTTTTCCTTTCTTCATCTTTCTTCTCTCCACTTCTCCTCTTCCTTCTCCTCTCCCTATATTTGTTCTCCTTTTCCAGCTTTGTTTTCCTTTTCTCCTCTCCCAACATTTTTCCTCCTCCTGTCTCTCCTCTCTTCCCTTTCCTCCCTCCTTCCTCCTCTCCTCCTCCCTCCTCCTCTCCTCTCCTCCTCCCTCCTCCATGTTGACAGCATGAAGACTAAACTCTCTCTGGAGAAATCCAAGATGGCGTCTGATGAGACTCTGCTCATTAGCAGTGATTGCAGCAGCAGCAGCAGCAGCATGTTGAGGGTTAATGAATAATGATCATCAGTCTGTAGGTGGAACTCAGTCTGATGAGAACAGATCTACATGATGATCCAAACACTGACGAGACTCATCAGCTGGATCATCATCAGTTATATATATATATATATATATATATATACAGTATATACTGCATATTAAAGGTTCTATAAACATCAGTAAAGATAAGAATGGCGATGACACGGCAAAAAGGCGACGCCTACAAAGTGCGTTAAGAGTGAAACCCGATTCAGTTTCGATAATCAAAACAAATCAACATTTTCTTCAACCACAGAAAATGACGATTTATTGTTTTGATAATAGAAATTGAGCGGGAAGCATCTCTTGTACCACACTTTGTGGGCGTGGCCTATTTGAAACGTCACGCCATTCTTATCTACATCATTGTCAGATTAATGTTTCTACCTTGGTCTAATGACTGTAAACCAATGAGTCCATGTTGGAGACAGTTGGTCTCCTCTATCTCACACCAGTAGTATTGTTAGTGCTAGTGTTTCTCCACATTAAGACTACATTTCCCATCAGCCCCGTTGCTTCCAGCGCTGCCTTACGAAGGAAAACAGCGGTAACTACTTTTTGTGCGGTCAATCGGCATGATTAGAGCATTTCATACCAGCTAAAATTATACCGGTGGCTCCATCATTACAAACGCTTGTTGCACAGCCAAGTTTTGTTAAAACCCACAGAACTTTATTTTAAGTTCTAGTCCAGATCCCAAGGTTTCCAAAGACACCAAACACATCAGGCTGGATTACGGGGAAATGTGCAGAAAATGACATCTAGTTTTTTTTTTTTTCCCCAATGGTGCAGCGTCTTGGGTTTGAATATTTCAGTCAGTATAAGCATGAGGGGCATGAGATGTAGTTTTTTCTCGGGTCCAGTACTCCCACAGTTCCTCCTGCAGACTGGGACATCCTGTTCACTTCTGTAAATGCTCTTCACTCTTCTTCTCTCCACTCATTTGCTAATTTGAGTTCAGAGGTAAAAATAGCAGAGGAAAACCAGCCAGGGTTTTTTCTCTCTTGGCGATGATTTGGTCTCAGACGAACAGGATGGTAATTTGCTGAGGAGAATCATCCATGTGATTCACAGTCAGTCGACCATAACCCCCCCCCCCCACACACACACACACACACACACACACACACACACACGTCTTCAGACAGTGTCATTAGCACGCTCTGCTGTATGGACGCCAGTCAGTCTGTCAGTTTCAGCTTCCTATTAAGACGCCGTTCTTCAACGTCTGGGTCGAGGGACCAGAAGTGGGTCATGATTAGAGAAACCCAACATCTACTCATCCGCCACAGTGGCTATCGCTGCTCATGCTAACTACCCAGTTCTTCTTCTTCTGTTGATTCCAAACAAACCGGAAACGTAAAAGGCATCACTTCCTGTGCGATCAGACACCGGCTGTTTTCTGCAGAAGGACATAAGGACATAACTGTATATATTCATACATTTTATTAACACATTTTTTATGACATTTTCCAAATCTCTAAAATGTATGAAAAGCATGAATGCCCAAAAATTACACTTTGTATTTACACAATATAAAGTAATTTAATTGTTAATTTCTTCTATTTTTATTTTCTTTTTTAAATTTGTGTAATTTTTATTGTGTATTATCTCTCTGTTTCTTTTTGGATATTGTCTTATTATACATATATATATATATGTGCTGTACTCAGCTGACTCTGGTGTTATAGAAAGAACTGCCACTGGCAATTTGTTGTATTTTTGAAGACTAAAAAAATAAAAAATAGTTTCAACTTCCGCAAAAAAAAGTTGTGAGCGTTCCAGGAAGCAGAGGGAAACTCCGCGGCTGGCTGGGCTCAGACCGAGCCGCAGCGCCGCAGAGGGGGAGGGGCTTCTCTCGGTCTGTCTCGCTTCGTCGTGACAGGATGGCGGAGGATGACAGGCGTCTCTGGGCTGCCGGGACGGAGAGACGGAGACGGGATCCGGCTTCAAACGGCAGGAGAACCGGACGGGGGGGTAGGGGGGTAGGGGGGTGGGGGTGGGGGTGGGGGGGGCGGGACTCGGGGGAAATTTGACTGGAGTTGAGGGAAATTCGGCGTTCCCCTTGTTGCTGGAAAAGTGTCAGTCATGTTAAATGGAGGCAGTCGCTGATGTGAAATGTGAAAGAGAGAGTAATGTTTACCCACGCGTATTTTATTTTTTATTTTTCTCTGCTTTGTTGAATAAGAATCAGTTTATTCGCCAAGGAAAATCGATGTACAGCAGTTTGTTTTGGGGACATTTTGACAAACTGCACAGTAACAGTACAAACTGAAATACATGGCACAGGCACAGGATGACGGGACAGTAAGAGACAAATGACAATCAACTATACACATCAATCTAAATGTAATAATAATAATAATAATAACTAGCAATTTTCTAAAAACAATGTTTACAAAGTGCTTTACATACAATAAAACCCAAATAGACGGTAATGTAAAAGTACCACAATTAGAGTTGAATAAAAAAGAATAAATAAATAAATAAACTAGAAAAGGTTACATTTTCTGAAGAAAATTTGTCTGCTTGCTTCAGTTTGAAAAGGTTGACAGTTGAAGTCTTTTGAACAAGTTTAAATGTCTTTAAAATTTTAACATATGGATTATAGAGTTATATGTAAAAAGACAAAGCTGTTGATTAGACAGGCTGTCAAACACAGTGTAGCACTAGTGCTAACAAATATATATATAACAATATATGCGTGTACACACTGTATGTATGTCTGTCTGTCAACCAATATTGGGTTTTGTTCTGTTTTTTTTTTTTTTTTTGTCACACATTGTTTCTTTTTGAGAAGAGCAAATTAAATCTACATTATAAATATGTTCTTGTTTCCTCCATGTTGCGTTTTACATAATCTAACCGCCGACGCTCGAATCCAAAACAAAAGAAAGACAGGACAGAGGACGGATTAAGATCCTGAAGTTTACCTGCCAGTCAGGAAGCAGCGGACGAAGACTTGACTGACGAGAAAGAATGGAAAGACCCAAGATTCACAAGATTCACAAGATGCACAAGATGCACAAGATGCACAAGATGCACGAGATTCACGAGATGCACGAGATGCACAAGATTCACAAGATGCACAAGATTCACAAGATGCACAAGATGCACAAGATGCACAAGATTCACAAGATTCACAAGATTCACAAGATTCACAAGATGCACAAGATGCACAAGATTCACAAGATGCACAAGATGCACAAGATTCACAAGATGCACAAGATGCACAAGATTCACAAGATGCACAAGATTCACAAGATGCACAAGATGCACAAGATTCACAAGATTCACAAGATGCACAAGATGCACAAGATGCACAAGATTCACAAGATGCACAAGATGCACAAGATGCACAAGATTCACAAGATGCACAAGATTCACAAGATGCACAAGATGCACAAGATTCACAAGATGCACAAGATGCACAAGATGCACAAGATGCACAAGATTCACAAGTTGTCTTGGGAAGAACTTTCTCCACAAGCTCACAAGCATCGACTTGGCATTCTTGGATTTGATAATCAGCTTATGACCAGGCAGCTCTTTCCAGTGCATTCTGGGAGAGAAAAATGGAGCGAATTTTGATCAGAAAACTAGCAAGTTGGCAGCGTGAAGCAGAAGAAAATGTCTGCACCACGCAGCCAGCAGGAGGAAACACCAACCAACACAAACCACTGCATCAACAAAAAATACACTGCAAAAAATCTCCATCGTAACAAGTCATTTAGTCTGTTATTGAGTCCTAAAATCTGAATTTTAGGACTCAATAATTTTCTGCCTTATTCTGACTGGTTTCAACAGACTGACTCTCATTTCTAAGTGGAGTTATCTCTCCTCCCTGCAGAATGTTTCTCTTGCTTTAAGAAAGACTGAATATGAGACTAAATAAGATAAGATTGATGTATTTTGCAGTATATAAAAACTGATATTGTAAAAAACTTGGAGACAGAGAGGGGGAAATGGTGCCGTCCTCTTCTGTGAGGCCTGCTGCCACTTTACAGCAGTGGAAAAGAAACATGAATATTATGATTAAAATAAATCTTAGTGGACCAGAATGCCTCTAAAAACATATCAAGGTGGAAAAAAATGCCAACATAAGTTATGTCTTACCCTGTGACATAGACAGCAGAAAACATATTTCACTCTGCACACACACATCCAGTCACTGTGTGCATGCATACATAAATTCATCCAGTGTGTTTCCAGCTGCAGAGGAGATACAGCTGAGCGTTCAGAGTGCTGGAGGAAAATAAACACATGGTGTTTAATTCACACTGAACGCTCACAGCATGACGAGCTGCTCTTTCCATGAACTCGAACGGGTGAAACCAGGTGAAAACTCTGATCCTTTATTGATTTTCCCCGTTGAATCACTTCAGTCACAGAAGAGAGAAGGAGCTTAAAGAAGGAGTTTCAAATAAAGAAGGAGTTTCAAACCTTGAGGCGATGCGAGTCCTGTTCGCACGGGACTAACGTCAGCTGGGGACGTTATGGAGATCCAGAGGGAATCTGCGACATCTGGAATTTGTAAAGAATTCAAATTGCAAATTATGTGCCGAATTTAGCAGACGGAGGTCCACTGGTAATACCAATCCTGTGTGAATCAAGCTCTCTGTAATTTAAGCTGTAATTTGTTTTTGACACACAATGTGCGCCTTCCTCCTGTTCCTCCCGGAGCCAGCAAACTTTGAAGTTTTGCTTTGCTAAAACAGGAAGTGTCAAATCTAAAATCTTGAAAATGTCAAATCTTGACCTTATACAATTGTATCTGGGATTGATTTCAACTAATTTCATTATCCTGTGTGAATGCGTTGCAGAAAAGGCAAAGATTTTGGGGGTAATTGATTAATTACATGAGGTCTTCATGTAATACCAGTCTTAAGGGCTTTTTACACTGGAAAAAACAGCTGGTGCTCCGCGCATGGTAACCATAGAAACGGCCACAACGCACAGCTGTGTAGTCTACAAGATGCCGCTATAACGACAGCCAGCTAGCTAACGTTTGCATATGTTTACATAGCCATATATAACTACTGAACTGTAATGTACCTGATACACCCTTTGGGGTCTCTCTTTAATTAAAAACAGTCATGAAGTTTTGGGGAAATCACAGACGTCAGAAGTGTTCCTGACTCGGTGACAACACAACAAACTCTCACTTCACCAGCGACTATCGTGTCCCATGTGAAAAGCTCTTTATACATTTATACATATTAGGACGATCCTAAATGTCACTTGCTGGACGCTTGAGTGCATTGTGAGTACAGGTGGAATCGAACCCCAAACCCTGGTGGTGTCGGTGCCTTGCTCCACACATGGAGCTAGGAAAGGGATTTAGGTGGGGTTTGGTTACTGTTTTACAAAATAAAATGTTTGGGCAGATATTTCCCAGGTCAAGTATAAAGTAGCATCCAATTAACAGCATCTTGAACCTCAACCGGGCCGCCGCTCTTCCTCCGCGGTGTCGCGACAAGCAGCATAATGTCTCATAATGTATCTGCTTTAATCTGTCGTTTTGGAAAAAAAAGTCTCGCAACTGGAATTAAAACCCTTCGTATTCATATCGAAACTCGGCAGAATAAAAAAAAAAGCGTTTTTGGAGTTTAAACCCTTCAGAAAGTGTGGAGCGTCTGGCAGAAAGAGGCCAGACAGACACTTCAGCTCCAGAATAGCAGCCCTATTAACGACGAGCTCCCTCATTTGTCTGGGCCGTCCGACTGCAGAACGCCTCGCTGACCCCCCGACTCCCCGCCGCCTCTAATTGAATCGCTTCATTTTCCGTCCGTCTCCTTCAGACTCATCGGACGCACTCGTCTTCAGCTGTTCTTCTTCTTCTTCTCTCTCAATAAGCCTCAGTAGCCGGGAGAGCTGACGGCCGGGAATCCTCCTATCTGCCGGCTCCGGGATTATGAACGGGGATATAAAGCCGTAGGAAGTAATTGGTTTTTGGAGGGTGGGGGAGCTTTAAGAGGGGCCGCCGCAAAAAAAGAAAATGCTTCATGGAGGCATGAAGTTTGTCAACTTGCTTTACTAATGGGGGGGGAAAGCTGTGGAAATACTTTTTTAAAGATTCAGTTCGTGGCGTTTCTGCTGGACAAGATAATGTCGTGTTCAGAGCAGCAGGAGGAGGAGAGGGGATGTTCTCCTGAAAAGACCGCGGGAAAATGGATTGTATGGAGTTTTAATGCTAAAAATTGCATTTACATTTTACATTTAAGGCATTGAGCTAATGCTCTAATCCAGAACGACTTCCAGTGAGAATAAAAGTGAAAGTGCCCCGACTCTGATTTATTTCCTCCCATGTGACTCAGATCTGATGTTTTCTAATCAGTGTGAACAGAATAAAGCTGCATGAAGTCGCAGTTTTTCAATTCCCATCTGAACCACAAGGATATGAGCTACAAAACTGGATCCCAAGGCATGAGAGGTACGAAAGACGACGTAAATCTGACATGATCGACTCGTCGTGACGGTTTTTCACCCAGCAAACAAACTAACAAATACTTCACACAGGCAAATTATAAAGTGGGATAACCCCGATGTTAGCCCCAGGACTAGCTGACCCTGTTTATTTGTTTGGTTTTTTTTGTGCAATTTGGAAAAGAAAAAAATATGAACAAATATATACAAAAAGAAACAATGCACAGGTGGTATAAAAAAAAACCCTAGGGGCTTTTACAACCACCCAACAGGCATGCATTGTATAATTTCACATACATATGTCATACATACACAAACACATCCACATATACACTTGCACACACATATGAACAAACACACACATACACACACATACAAATACATAACCCTGCTCTGGACCTAGCCCCGACTTTTCAGGGTTTTCCTCAGAAAATGGTTAAAAAACAGGATTATCTGTTGGCTGAGTGAAAAGGTTCAGAAGACTTTGCGTCACTTGTCCAATCAAATACCTTCTCCGGTCGTGTGTCGATCATGTAAACACAAGTTGCGTTTACCTTCGGTCATGTAAGCCCCGGGCTGAGAAGAACGCGGAGTGAATCATTAGCCCTAAAATAAGAGTTAGCCATGGGTTAAATGTCTGTGTGTGAAAAGGGGTTAAACTAATCCTGGGTCAATTTAAGGTGACTCTCTGCCAACTGTTAGCCCGGGTTAAAATAATCCTGAGTCACCTGTTAGACCAGGATTAAACTAATGTTGGGCCAACTATTAGACCAGGGTCAAGCTAATCCTGGGCCAACTGTTAGCCCAGGATTAAGATAATCCTGAGTCACCTGTTAGACCAGGATTAAACTAATCCTGGGACAATTGTTAGCCCAGGGTCAAGCTAATCCTGGGCCAACTGTTAGCCCAGGGTCAAACTAATCCTGGGCCAACTGTTAGCCCAGGGTCAAGCTAATCCTGGGCCAACTGTTAGCCCAGGGTTAAACTAATCCTGGGCCAACTGTTAGCCCAGGGTCAAGCTAATCCTGGGCCAACTGTTAGCCCAGGGTTAAACTAATCCTGGGCCAACTGTTAGCCCAGGGTCAAGCTAATCCTGGGCCAACTGTTAGCCCAGGGTTAAACTAATCCTGGGCCAACTGTTAGCCCAGGGTCAAGCTAATCCTGGGCCAACTGTTAGCCCAGGGTTAAACTAATCCTGGGCCAACTGTTAGCCCAGGGTCAAACTAATCCTGGGCCAACTGTTAGCCCAGGGTTAAACGAATCCTGGGCCAACTGTTAGCCCAGGGTCAAGATAATCCTGGGCCAACTGTTAGCCCAGGGTCAAGCTAATCCTGGGCCAAATGTTAGCCCAGGGTCAAGCTAATCCTGGGCCAACTGTTAGCCCAGGGTCAAGCTAATCCTGGGCCAACTGTGAGCCCAGGGTTAAACTAATCCTGGGCCAACTGTTAGCCCAGGGTCAAGCTAATCCTGGGCCAACTGTTAGCCCAGGGTTAAACTAATCCTGGGCCAACTGTTAGCCCAGGGTTAAACTAATCCTGGGCCAACTGTTAGCCCAGGGTTAAACGAATCCTGGGCCAACTGTTAGCCCAGGGTCAAGATAATCCTGGGCCAACTGTGAGACCAAGGTTAAGATAATCCTGGGCCAATTGTTAGACCAGGATTAAGATAATCTTGGGCCAACTGTTAGAGCAGGGTTAAACTAATCCTAACAGGCTAACAGGTGCTGTGTGAAAAGCCCTGCACTGTAACAGAAATGTGTTTGAACAAAAACAAACGTGATATATGATGTCAGATGTCAGATGTCATGCTAATGCTGTCTGGGCTTTATTTGGAATCCCATCATCCTCTGCTCCATCAGTCTCTGATTGAAACGCTTTCCTCCATGTCAGGATGGAAAATGTCACCCGGGTCAGACAGGCCAAGACTCGTGTCGTCGGCATGGTAACGGGATCAATTGCCATGGCACCGGGTCACTTTAAACTCCACCGATGCTGCCACTGTGTCCTGTTTCCCATCATGCACCAGCAAGGGTTAACAAACTTAGTGAACTAAGTATTGTGAGAGAGACTCTGAATGGAGCAGCTGCTTCATACAGCAGCAAAACACTTCACCACTCTGCTGCGTGTGTGTGTGTGTGTGTGTGTGTGTGTGTGTGTGTTCAGGCAAATGACAAAATTGTCCCAGAAATGTCAAAAATAAACAGTCTTAAAACTTTCCAAAGCGTTCCCTGGCCTCTGCAAGTCTCTGGAGGATGAGAGGCTGTGTGTGTGTGTGTGTGTGTGCGTGTGTGTGTGAAGTGTGTGTGTGTTCGATTTCAATGTGTGTGTTCAGGGTTTGTGCATATCTGTACATATAAATGCAAATCTGCCTGTGTGCGTGCATGTGTACATTTATGTGTGTGTGTTTAACTTCCTTTTACCAGCATTTTTCTCTCAAAGTCACTGTGTGTGTGTGTGTGTGTGTGTGTGTGTGTGTGTGTGTGTGTCTCTGTGTGTGTGTTACAGCGATTCCTCCTCTGTCAGCTGTATGAACTTCTGTCTTGAGGCTTCGGCCGCCTGTTCTGAGAATAAAAGCAGCTTCTCTGATTGACAGCGCAGCATCGATTCAAATCCCCAATCCCAGCATGCTCTGCTCCTGCCGGCTCCGTGGCTGGGACGTCGCGGCGTACGACGTCCCGCGGGTTCGAATCCCACCCTGCCCCGTCACATCAGACCCAAACAAACCGCAACAGAAAAATCAGATAATAATAAGAATAGAGATAATAAAACCATAAGGAAGGGAGGTGTGTGTGTGTGTGTGTGTGTGTGTGATAGAATAAAACTAAAACAAAGATGAAAACTAGGTGTTAAAAAGCATCGCCACTAACTGAAATGAAAATAACAAAAATTAAAACTGAATTGTCTTGTCTACTAAAAACTATAATAAAACTATGCCTTCTGTGTGTTTTTAGTTTCCATCTGTGTGTTTCTGTGCCGGTTAAATGAGAGAATGAATTTTGAAAAGGTTTATCATGAACCGTCTGTTTTCATATTCAAACCAAACTTGGCTTGAGTTTTTTCCTCTCATGTGATCTGTAGAAGCAGTTCATCTCTTTGTGAGCATGAAATGAAGTTAGCGGATTACAGCATCACTTAGTCACTTCATTCATTTCAATGTTTGTTTCCTGAGTTTAAAAAGTTGTGGTTTCCTGTTTTGCATATTATGGAAGCCCATTGAGGACATAAATCCATACATTTTATTGACGCCGTATTTCCGTAATAACAAGTCAATTTTTTTTGTTTTCTCCAAATATCGAGTGATGCCCTTGGACACATCATCGGTGATGATGACCTGGGCTCATTGGGTGTTTTGGGTCTTTCAACATCAGACACCCTCGCCCAGGCGACCCAGCCGGGATTGATCAAGTCCCGGATCGCTCCTCTTGATCCACAACCACCTACAGGCCCTCTCTGCTGCCTCGATGGTGGTTCTGATGGCCTTTCTTTAACGTGGTCTGTGATGCCGAGCAGACTGTCGGCCAGGCAGAGAGACTGAGCTGCGAAGCCTCTACAGCCCACCTTTACCGGCACACACCGTGCACGCCACCCCCGTCGCCGGCATACTTGGCATGCTTCCTCTCATTGGCCTCTTCCATTCGCTCCTCCCAGGGAATCGTCAGCTCCAGCATGACCACCTGCTTAGATGTCTAAGAGGACCGCACGATGTCTGGTCTCAGGGTGATGGTCTCTGGGAATCGGAGCTGCTTCCCTAGGTCGACCTTCATCTGCCAGTCTGGTGCAGGTCCAAAGATCCCTGCTGTCGCTCTTGGCTGGGGCTGGGGCTTCTCCCCTGCTCTGACAAAGGCGATCACCTTCCTTGCTGGTCGGAGATGCTTGCTATGGGCGATGCCGCTGGAGATGGTCTCCGCGATCAGTTTCAGCACCTGGTCGTGGCGCCAGCGGTAGCGTCCTTCAACCAGAGCTTTTGGGCAACAGCTGAGGATGTGCTCTAGCGTTCCTCTTCTGAGGCACAAGGGGCATGATGGTGTGTCCACCTTGCCCCAACAGAAGAGGCTGGATGAACTGGGTAGGACATCATAGACGGACTGAATCATGAACTTGATGTGGAAAGGCTCAGCCTGCCAAAGCTCAGACCAAGAGATCTTACGGTCCATAGCTTGTTCCCATTTCGTCCGTGCGCCTCGCTGCCGCATCCCCACCATGTGGCTAGCAGGCAGTTCCTCAGCCCTCACCTCCTCTTGGACCAGTTAGCGCCTGTCTTTGCCCTGGGCTTTGTCATAGCGCGTTGATGAAATCCTGCCAAGCCCTGATTGCCCGGAAGACACAGGCCCCACCAGCATGCTGCGACTCAGCCCGCTCCACTTCATCCCAGTCCTCACTTCAGTGCCAGCCTGGGAGACTTCAGGGTCGCTGGATTCCCTGTACTGCGGCACCTCTCTTGCATGGGTAAGCATAAACTCCTCACTCAGGCTGCTCATGGGGAGCTTCAGCTTGTTCTTCTGCCCGTACAAAGCGATGCTGCTCGGGCTTCGTGGCAGGCCCAGCCACCTGCGGAGGAACTGGCTGATCCTCCTCTCGAAGCCCTTGACAGTCGACAGCGGAAACTCGTACACCAGAAGGGGCCACAGAATCCCGGGGGAGGACACAGTGCTGGTAAATCCAGGCTTTGAATTTACCTGATTTTATGCTTTTATCTCCAGATAATTCATTCTGTTTTCCCAAGATAACATCACTTTTCTCATTATCTTGAGATAAAGTAATGGGTATAGAGTAATTGTCTTGTTATCTCAAGAAAACAAAAAAAAATAGGTAGGCAGACATCAACATTTGGCTTTTAAATAATCTGCTTTCCTTTAGGATGTTCGTTCCAAGCAGAAAATGATCTCATTATCTCCAGACTTTTTTTTTTGTTTTCCTGAGATAATGAGAAAATTATCTTGTTATCTCGGGAAAACAAAATGTGTTATCTCAAGATAATGACATAAATAACGATATATTGAGAAAACAAAGACAATTAACTCGTTATCACAGGAAAACGGTGTAAATAAAATATATGAATACGTGTCCATCAGTGTGTTGACTCTTCCTCTTCCTGCCTGCTGAACCTCAGCTCGCCGCCTTCAGGATCAAAATGAATCTTGGATGCTTTACTGTGGCTGTTTTGACAGTTTGCAACGCCTTTTGGACAGTTCATGATGGACTGTTGATTGTTTACAACATATTTTTGATTGGTTATATTATATGTTTGGCAGTTTTGGCAGACAGACACAAAACCATTTCCTGGATAAATAAAACTTCAAATCATGACAGAATTCAAAATTATAGAACAGGTTAGTTTCAGGATCCCCGGTGAAGTGTGTGTGTGTGTGTGTGTGTGTGTGTGTGTGTGTGTGTGTGTCCGTGTGTGTGTGTGTAGTTGTGTGCTGTGACACAGGAAAGGTTTAAGCTGGTTTTTTTGTTTCATTTTAATTCTCAGATAATGAGCCAGCGTCTGCATATCGAGGATGAACTCCTTCAGGCTGCTGATGACTGAAACTAATTAATACTCACAGTATAATCAACACAGGAGTGTGAGGAGACAGGAGAGGTACCATGAGTGGGTTTTTCAAAAATCAACACAAGTCTTGTGAAAAGAGCACAAATTCCAAAACTCACACGTGGACATGAATAATGTGAAGATGACGTCCCTAAGAACTTGAATGGATAGAACGGTCCTTCCACTTTTGTCATGGTAGCTATGGCTAGCTTAAACAGCTTAAAATGGTGATTATGGAATTTTAAGTGTTAGTTGCTATGGTTACAACACAAGAATTGAGCAGATGAGTCTGTTAGCAAACTGTCAGAACTCAACTGGAAGCTAACGTTAGCGACGAGGCTAACGTAGCTTCATCACAGACTGTACTTCTCTCTCTAGCTCTTCTAGTCAACATTAGCATGTTAGCAATCCATGGCAGCAAGGAGACAGAGAAGCTGCTTTGGTTCTTGCTGTAAAACCTCTCAGCTGCTCTCAGCTCAGTGACTTGCTGTGAGTCGCTTTATACAGAAGCTAGTCCGACGGGTCACAGCAAGATGGCCGCCGCTCCGACCGTCCAGGAACGTTGATTTGAATGGGAATGATGTTCTGTCTGTTCAAATTCTGTGTGCTGTGGTTCCTCCACCATGAAAGGATTATTTTCACCTGTCTGTCATGTGACAAGCTTAGCCAACAGGTAAACTAAAACACATGGTTAAGGTTAGGGGTTAAAGGATTTCTCCCTTTGGTTTTTCACCTTTAGATAGAGTAAATATTTTTGATATCCTGCATTTTACGTAATCATCCTAACTTTTGAAAACATAGTGGTGGTCGTAGTGGAGACCAAACTAGCTTATTGTCATCAGCAGCTCCAACTGATTTATGGGCCAATTTGTGGAATGATAAAGCTAGTTTATTCCACACGGACTATTTTCAGGCGGATGAACACTCTTTCCCAGCTGGACGGCTTGAAGTAACCGTGCAGGATGTTAGCGATCGGTGAGAAGTGCCGTGTAAGGCGGGACTTCCTGTCTAAATAAACCCAACAGGTGAAAGGTTTGGAAGAAGAACGTGGCGAATCGTGTGAATTGATTTGACAAAGCGAGAGTGCGAGAAACGTCTCCTGCGTTGCTCTTTGCATTGCTGCATGTGTTGCTTGCATAGACTTTGTAACAGTGAACATGTTAGTCAAGGGGTGTGAGGTGTATGAACAGGGAGGCAGGTGTGTGTGTGCAGTCATATTTGCATGTAATATATATGCTTTTATGTCTGCTGGCAAGTGTGTAAAGCAAGATGCAAGACAGGAACACAAGAAAAAGAGTTGCAGAAGAAGTCAGAAGCCCTGATGTGCTTCTCTGTTCCAGCTGTCTGGTCTCTTCTCTCTGAACTCACAGTCAGTTTGTCTCCGTCTGTTTTCCTCTCTCCCTGCTAATGGATCTGATCTGAGCCGTCTGTCTCAAACTGTCTGTGACCCACAAACAACTCGTTTCTCCAACAAAAACTCATTTCTTCCAAGCAGTCATCTTTTCAGGAATGAAGCCAGACGGTGAGCTTCACATTGATGCCCAAGTATTTTATTGGTTTATGATGCATTTTGACAGTTTGCAATATGTTTTACATTTTTATTTTGCATTGCATTATGTAAAATACAGTTTTTTTAACAGTTTTTAGTATATTTTTTAACAGTTTACAGTGGGTTTTGGTGATTTACAATGTATTTTTGACAGTTTGCAATGCATTTTGAACAGTTTCTGATGGATTTGTGATGTTTACAATGTAGTTTTGACAGGTTACAAAGCATGTTTGGCAGTTCTGGCAGACAGAGA
>NC_136015.1:26255498-26272998 GCF_048128805.1 Centroberyx gerrardi | reverse complement strand
GCTTCAAATCTGCTCTTTAAATAAAGCTTGTTTGATTTATTGATGTGTGTTAGAGGCTGTTTGACTTCTCAAAAAACTCCAGATAGAGAGGAAGAAGGAAGGAGAGAGGAAATTGGATCGGAGGACTGGAGAACAGAAATCGCTAGAAGTGAAGAGAGTGAAACTGACGAGATGATTGAAGAGAAGGGAAATGAAGAAAAGAGGGAAGAAGAAGAAGAAGATGGGGGGGGATGAGAAGATTGGAAAGAAGAAAGGGTAGAAGAAGAGAAGAGGAGGATGAGGAGAACAGAGGAGAAGAAAGAAAAGGAAAACTGTATTGTTTCCTCCGGGAGAACAGAGGGATCGTTTACGGTTTCATTTATCAGCTTCAGACATCTTCATCTGGCCTGGATGCACACACACACACACACACACACACACACACGCACACACACACACACACAGAGTCCCCATTTTAAACACAGAGAGCCTTTTCTCTCTGTATATATTCCATTCTGCAGCCCACAGACAGCTTATGAATGTGACCATATTATTTATTAATGAAGCATCCTGCAGTCAGCAACATGGCCGACTGGACCTGGACAAACTAATTCAACAACACACTGACTGAAGAGTCACAGACACTTGTGTTCAGCTGCTGGTTGGTCGCAGGAATACAAAACAGTTTATATCAGGAAACACTGTGAGGCTTCGCTAGCTGTAATCATCTTTGTTCTTCTTGCAGCATTCACACATAAGCTTAGAAAAATACATGTAGTGCCCTTTAACAGAGACAATGTGATTGGCTATCAGCTTCAAAACATCACGGATGAGACTCTAATTGGCTGTTGGCTTCATAATGTCACAGAGGAATCATTGTGATTGGCTGTTGGCTTCAAAACATCACAGAAGAGACACTGTGATTGGCTACAAAACATCACAGAGAAATTGCTGTGATTGGCTATCGGCTTCAAAACATCACAGAGGAAATTAAACCACTGACCTTATTCTCACGGCGGCCATTTTGAACTTAACTAGTGTCACTTCACATAAGTCCGGACTTCAGATCAACCTAACAGGTATCAAATTAGCTAACTAGCTATCTTGGGGACAACAACCACAACAACTGCTTACATTTAGCAGGGAAGTTAGCTAGCTTACTAGTTAGCAACAAGCTAGTTACCTAGCCAAAATGCCAGTAGCTAGCTACAGCGGGCCAAATATATTTCCTTAAAATGTGATCATATAGGCTATCTCTCTGGATTTTTGTGAAATGATAAACGTTTGTCTTGGACGGAGTCAGGCTGCTTCCCAACTTGAGTGTGATGATAAATTCAAAATGTCCGCCGAGAGAATGAGGTCCGCTCCCTTTACTCTTCTTCCTGACTCAAATAGCTAATCATCTTCCTTCTTATTTGATCTCTGCCACCCATTTCATTTCTCCTCCCTTCCTCTCTGTCTCTCTTTGTCTCTCCGCCCGTCCGTCCGTTCAGTGACTGATCTTCACATCCTGTCTCTTAAGGCAGGAAGGCTAACGCTGGATTAGAGAATAAAGACAGACATAATGGGAATCAAATGGGGTCATGGCCCTATTACTGCTGTGTGTGTGTGTGTGTGTGTGTGTAATCCCACTCTAATCTGATGGTGACTCTTCCCCAGCAGATTATTGAAGGAATAAACCAACCGCTGCTCAGCAGTTACACACAGCTTCAGCACTGGACGACATTCATTCATGAGTCTGTTCTTCTAAACTTTGCTTTTATCCTCAAAAAAATCCCCTTCTACCCTCTGTTCTGTACGGAAGCCCATCGAGGACATGTATTCACGTTGCATCTACATACAATACATTCATTTAAGCCATTTGTGTGATGTGATAACGAGTTGTCTTTGTTTTCTCGAGATATCGAGTTGTTTATGTTGCGTTATCAAAAACAGCGTGAATCAATTCTATGATATAAGTCCTCAATGGGCTTCCGTACAATAGCAGATTGCTCCTGAAAACTAGTCTCTGTGTTTGGTTTCCTTTTAAAGCTGCACTAGGCAAGGATTTTATGTAAAAAACAGCCTACACCTGTCTCATAAGCCGAAATCACAAAGTGGAGCAACAGAAGAAGAGCGTCCCTTCCTGTTTTACGTTTCCGGTTTGTTTGGAATCAACAGAAGAAGAAGAACTGGGTAGTTAGCATGAGCAGCGATAGCCACCATGACTGAACAGACAGAAGAGAGAAACTCAAACTGCATCGACAGAAAATCCAAGCTCCGCCCACACTGTTTGATTGACAGGTGATCTGTGGGAAGAGCAGCAGAAACACCACAGTGAGGCTGAGGGACAAAGATGGAGGCTGGATAATAAAAAAAGAGTTGAAGTTGAAGATTACCTATTTAAGAGTGAAATGCTTTGGTATATTTTGATATAAAGCATCACGGATTGGTTTACTGACATCACCACACAGATTTCTGGGTAATGAAGTCCTCAAAATATGAAAATTGACATCACTGCCATTTGGGGGCACCAACGTACGAAATTGCCTTGTGCAGCTTTAATCTTTATTTTTTGTTTTTACCTCAAATTTCTCTGTTACCCATAATCCTCTGACCACAGGGATATTTGTGCCAGTATTGTCCGGTTGCTTGTAATATTGATGATTTAGGAATCAAATCTTCTTCTTCTGTTCACTTATTGTAAGTCGCTCTGGATAAAAGCATCAGCTGAATGCCTACAGTTTAAAATCTAAAAGTTTATTATAGATTTTCAGTCATTATGGAGAAAAAAAAACATTTTCTCTTCCTCGTGGAAGTGCTGGAGATTAAAGATGGCAGATTAGCATTTGTTGTCATTACTATTCTTCTCAAGCAGATAGCACTTTGGCTAATTAGCTCATTATGACTCTGCTGCTGTTTCCTCAACTCCAAAACACACAGAGAAGAGATTAAAACACCAAGACTGTCCTGGGGGGGAGGGAGGGAAGGAAGGAGAGAGAGAGGGAGAGATGAGAGAAGGAGGGAGGGAGGGAGGGAAGGAGAGAGGGAAGGAGACATGGAGGACAGAGGGAAGAAAGAAGGAAGGAGAAATGGAAAGAGAGATGGAGGAGAGAAGGAGGGAGAGATGGAAGGACAGATAGAAGGAGAGATGGGAGGAGAGATCTCTCGCCTCATTCTTCCTTTCTTCTCTTCTCCTTCTTCCCTTCTCTCCCCTCCCTCCCCTCAATCTCTTTTCCCTTCTCTCTCTCTCTCCTTCCTTCCCTCCTTCTTTTCTCCTTCTTCCCCTCTCTCCCCTCCTCTTCCTCCCCACAATCTCCTTTCCCTTCCTTCCGTCTCTCCCTCTCTTCTCCTCTCTCTCTCCTTTCTTTCCTCTTTCCTCCTCTCCGTCTTACCATCTTTCTGTCTCTCCCCTTGTCTCGTCTTCCTTTCCTTACCCTCCCTCTTCCTTCCTCCTCTCCTCCCTCCACTCCTTCCTCTTCCTTCCTCCTCTCCTTCCTCTTACTTCCTCCCTTGCTCCGTGCAACTCCCCCGCACCTCTCTCTCTCCTCCATCTTTCCCCCTTCTCTCCTTCCTCCTTCCCTCCTCTCCTTCTTACATCCTTCTCTCTCCTCCTCCTTCTTCTCTCTTCCCACCCTCCTTCTTTTCCCCTGACGTTTCCTTCCCTCCTCCTCCTCCTCTCCTCCCTCCTTCCTGCTCCTACAATCTGTTCCTCCCAGCATGCACCTCTTCCCCAGATGGCTCTCCTCCTCTTCCTCCTCCTCCTCTTCATCCCTCACTCCACAGGAGGAGAGGAGAGAGAGGGAGGGAGGGAGGAGAGGAAATAGACCTCTCTAGGTGAGAAAGAGGACCCGGTTGAGGCCTGCTGTCAGTGTTTCAGACCTGCAGCGTTTAATTACCGGGGAGATTAACACCTGATTTACATGGCATGTGGATAGACTGATAAGGTTAAAGTCCAGATTGGAATAATATTTAATTTATTTTACACAAATGTCAGAGTTACAAACCCACTGTGGCTAATTACAGAGGAGGAATTGCACCTGATTTGCATAGCATGTGGATAGACTGATAAGATTTCAGGTTGTAATAATATTTACATTTTTACCCCAATACTTTCAGTATTACAGGAACCACTGCCACTACTTACAGTTTACATAGCATGTGGACAGACTGATAATGTTACATTTCAGATTGGAATAATATTTTAAATTTTATGCTCATGCTTCCAGTTTTACAAGTCCACTGCTGAGAAGGACTTTGACCTGATCTACATAGCATATGGATAGAGGGATAATGTTGCATTTCAGATAGGAATTAGGATTTTACTCACACATTTTACTAAGGGAATCGTCCATTAATAAGAGACTCACCGCTACTAATTATGGAGGAGGAATTAGAACGGATTTACACAGCATGTGGATAGACTGATGAGGTTAAATTGCATTTTTGAATAAAATAATTTTACTTTTACCAAGCAAATCTGTTAACATTAAGGTATTTTTTTATCCAGTTGTCAGTAAGACCTACTGCTGCATTACAGAGGAGGAATTAGACCTGGTTTACATAGCATGCGGATGGACTGATATTTCATTTCAGATTGGAACAATATTTAAAATTTTATGCTAATGCTTCCAGTTTTATAAGCCCACTGTTACTAATTAGAAGGACTTCGACCTGATCTACATAGCATATGGATAGAGGGATAACATTGCACTTCAGATAGAAATTAGGGTTTTTACTAAGGGAATCTTCCAATATTAAGAGACCCACTGCTAATTATTAACGAGGAATTAGAACGGATTTACACAGCATGTGGATGGATTTATTATGTTAAGTTCCTGATTTTTTTTTTTCTTTTTCATTTTTATGCCAATTCTCTGAGTATCACAAGCCCAATACTACTAATTATAGAGGAGGAACTAGACCCGACTTACACAGCATATGGATGGACGGATAATGACATTTCTGATTGCAGTTCATTGTTACTCTTGATTTTTACCAAGGGAAATTTCCAATAATAACAGACCTATTACCTTTAAGTACTAGGAGGAGGAATTACAGTTGAATTACACAGCATGTAGATAGAGTGACAGGGTTATTTTCCAGACTGGAAATGGAGTAATTTTTACTCAGGAGTTTTAATAAGAAAACTTCTTAATAATGGAGCTTTTCCCAGTTGCTGTCAGTGTTTCAGGCCCACTGCTGTTAATTACTGGAGAGGAAATACAAGTCCAAGTACAAGGAATGTACTCATAATAACAAACCGTATTAATAATAAATTAATACAAAATATTAAAAATAGCATAGCTCTTTTCAAAAACAGTGTTATGAAAGAAATTTGAACAAACCAATAGAGGATTTCTAAACATATTAGGCTGGAGATAGATATGAATATCATCACTGTATAAATTCTCATTTTTACTGCATGTTTGTTAAATTGCTGCTGCACTTCTTTTGCTCCGTCTGCAAGAGGAATTGTTTGGAAAAATGAACCTTCTGGTAACTAGCTGGTTGAGTTTTGTGTTAAAAATAAACTCATTTGGTTTTACTTTATAGCATTCAGGTAAGAATTGTTTTCAGTACTAATGCAGTCTTGTGTTGCCTCTCTTCCTCCATGATAAAACCCCAAATCAGTGATTCTGTGATCTGTTGCTCCAGTAGAGCAGACTGGAGAATTGTGTTTTTTTCTCTCTCCATTCACTGCCGTCGTCTGGAGGAACAGTCTGAAAATCACTTCTAGCACATAAAGGAACGCCGACAAAGCAGATTCTGACTATATATAAAAAACTAGTCATGCTGCTGAATTGTTTTGAAGTGAATCTCTTTATTGTTTATTGTTTATTTGAATCCCCATTAGTTGTTACCAAGGTAACAGCTACTCTTCCTGGGGTCCACGTTAAGAACATAAATGTATTCACATGCTTTCACATACATGCATACATTAATACAATTACAGCAATAATCTGGTCCACCACACCCCACCCCAATTAAAACAGTATAAACATTACAAAAACCAAATACAATTTCAACAAAACCACGTGAAACTCTCTCTCTATAGGCTACATCTCTCTCTATATGTATACATATATATATATATATATATTTATGCATACACACACACACACATACATACACTTATATACACATGCATACATACTATATAACAAGCAGTATCTATGACCATGTTTACCAAATACTTTGAGCTACCAATTTAAGTCTTTCTCTATGTTTATTAAACCTTTCAGTTTGAACAAGTGGAACACAGAAATCCGATCAGAGGAAACTTATGCTGATGGAACAAAGAAAATAAAACATTTACCAATAAGTGTAAATAGACGAAAAAAGGTGGGAGACAAGACTTTGACAAAGCAGATTCTGACAATATATAAAAAACGAGTCTCTCACTTTTTTCCAGCCTATTTACAATTATTGGTAAACGTATTATTTTCTTTGTTCTTTGTTGTTTCTTTGTATTGTAAAGTGTGCTATATAAATAAAATTAATTATTATTATTATTATTATTATTATTTTATTTTTTTATTTTTATTATTATGTCACATTTTCTATGACGATACTGTTGATACTGATGATCCTGTTTGTCCCCATATGCTGCTGGAACATGTGACTGAATTGTATTTTATTGTGTTTTATTTGTCATTTTTATGAATGTGTTTTGTTGTTTGAGATCTCAGCCTCGACCGGATTAAATAAAGGACTCATTCATTCATTTATACACTTCTAATACAGCATAGACGCATGCTACAAAGACTGTCACAGTAGATAAATAGATGGATGGATGGATGGATAGACAGACAGACCGATAGCTCATAGAGGTTTGTCTGTATTAGACTGAACGCAGCTGTGAGGATTTGGAGGATCTTGGGTAATGAGACTACAGGTGTGGAGGATCTTGGGTAATGAGACTGTGTGGTAAAAACCAGAACCAAATGCTGCGGTCGTCTTGTTAGTTACAGACATATGGACAGAAAATGTCTGGCTCGCTCTCTGCCTTTCATTAGCCGGGTTTCCTTCCAAGTATTTTTATGCAAATTAGAAGAGAAAGTGTCAAAGTTTGATAAACTTTCCTCAATGTCACACAAAAGTTCTCACACTCGCTAGAAGTTGGAAATGGTTTTATTGATGAAGAAATTAGATGTCGGCTTTGCATGATCGGAGGGTTAGATTGGTTCGATTTCTTCGTACAGCAGCTGGAAAGTGCTGTTCATGAAATTTCTGTAAAATGTAAAATATCCAAGAAATATACAGTACATGTAATATATCTCCATCATGGCTGTGTGACCATTAGTTGGTACATTAGAATATCACCACAAGTGCATTTCTTTGCTTTCATATTAATGAAAACATGAAATATGGCCAACGTCTGCTGACACTAAAGAACAAAAACAACAAAAAATAATCAATTCTTGAAAGACTCTTTCCATTCGTCTCGTGGATGTTGTTTTCTGACGTTCAGCAAGACAATTTTTTCCGCTTCCAGCTGATTGAAACGAACATAATCAGCATTTTATTTTGTGCAGTATTTCAAAAGTTTCCAGAAAATGTCCTTGAGGAGTCCCAGCTGGATGGAAACTTGGCTTCCCTCTCTCATTTTCTCTTCTCCCTCTCTCATTCTGCGGTAGGAGCTGTAAAAAGCACATATGGCCTGACCACAGAGTATAGTAATACTTGTATACTTCCCTTCCATCCCTCCTTCTCCCCCCCTCTCCCTCTCTCCTGTGGTATGAGATGTTAATGGCCCATATGGTTGAACCAGTTACACCTTCATCTCTGGCTCCATCCATCCATCCCTCCATTCATCTCTCTCTGTCTGAGTGATGATAGGAGCTGTTGGTTTGGACAAATCGGTCTGTGGAGGCTTCGCAGTTTCACCCCAAATCTCCTAGCAACCTCAGCTGCTGCCATCATGGACGCCTGCTGAAGAATTAGCATAATTAGCTTATTAATTAGCTCAGATAATGGCAAAGTAACATCTGGGCTAGAAAAATAGCCAGCTGATGCAGCTTGTTGTGGTGTGGCTGTAGATCCATTCAGTAACGTTCTCAGTAAAAGTGAATACTGTGATAAGGTGGATTTAAACTGTCTTGTCTTTAGCCCTAGTCTCTACTCCAAAACACTCTGAGTTGTAGCTTGAGAAGAGTAATGGTGCATTCCACTGGAAGTCGGAAGTCAACAGTTCCAAGTTGGAATTTCCGACTTCCGATCTAAATGCGTTCCAGAGCGTCTTCTCTGGAAAACATGGACGCAACAGCCTTTACTCATTAACGTTAACGTTAGCTATCTGACAGCTCTAGTAACGTTAGCAGGCGAGTTCATACTAGCAAAGACTTCTATCTAGTAACGAAGCACAAGTCACTGAACTACGTTACAAATGGAAACTACAAAGTTGTTACAACACTTTTTCCTAACACAAAAACTACATATCAAGTAAAATGAAGTTTTATTAAGTACAGATTGATGCTGTGACGTCAGCTGTGTTTATGTCGGAGAACTCGGGCAGAAAAGATCTTGCCCGAATTTCCGACTGGGAATTCCGACTTGAACGACCGTTCTGTCGTTTTTCTCCGAGTTCCAAGTAAACACACTGATGTTAATGTGAACATGCTAACGCTAGCTGCTACTAGCTACGTTAGCTAGTGTGCTAATCAGATGTGTTAACAACAAGACAGTGATGTTAGCTGACCAGATACTATGGTTAGCTAGCTAACAAGCTGACATTATCTAAACACTAAATCAATCAGATGGATCAGTGATGAAATGATCAGTTCAGTCAGAAACAGACAGAAATTAACCGTCTGTTCAATTCTGTTGAGACGACAGAAACACAGTCAGCTGTTCACAGAGCTGAGGACCTCCAAGATGGCCAACGCCCAATTGTCTTCCTTATCCCTCCTTCCCTCTCTCTCTCTCCTTCTCCCTCTTTCTATGTCTTTCTCACCTCTCTCTCAGCTCCCTCCCATATATATCTCGGTCTGTAATTAATGCTAAAAGGATGTGCTAACAGGTCATGAAGATCTGCCAAATCCATCCATATTTCTCTCCATCCCTCCCTCCTTCCCTCTCTCCAGTTTTATCTGTTTCTCGTCCATATGGCTGGGTCGTCTACACCCACACTTCTCTCTCTCTCTCTCCCTCCATCCATCCCTCCATCTGCGGAGAGGTTGGGTTTGTTAATAGCCCATATGGCCTCGTCATATGCTGCCAATGAATTCTAATGACAGGAGATTGGCGCTCGCCCCCTCGCTTGGCCGTCCGACTGCGACACACGCTCCTGTTTAAAGCCCAGAAGCCCCAGAGTGTCACCAGAAACGTATGTGGTCCTTTTATCGTTTATGTTGAAGGGTTATTTTTCAGTGTTGTTGGAGAAGACGCTTTAGAAGTGTTTTATCAAATTTTGTCATTTTTGCTGCGATTGTTTTTCCTTGCATTTTCTGTTGATGAAGTTTGAGTTTCTGTATTTGTAGAACCGAAAAGGGTTCTGCTACACTGTCAGAAATGAGAGTACAGTTCAGGTCCATTTCTGTACCCAAAGGTACCTTCAAAGGTAAGCTAAAGGTACAGATTATTTTGCTTTTTTGCACTTAAAAAGGTAGAAGCATTTCATTAGTTTTCTTTGAATCTGAAGGTAGACTTTCATTACTTTGAGGAACAGAATGGCTTGTCGCTAGCCTGATCTTCAGACTGAATGTCCATTTGGTTCCCACTCCCTCTGACGTCACTTAAGTCACATGATGCTGCAGCCAGTTAGCCTCTAGATCCATGGTTAGCCAGACATTTACCAATTGCACCAAAAATATCATCCATTTTGACAAAAAATATAGTTTCTGCAAAGATATTCTGTTGGTTATAGAGGTGATTTCAAATTCAAGAAATCTATTCTGCCAAAACAGCAATGAAAAACCGATGCATGAACAGTTCAAACGTCACCAACTTTAGTCCCGCCCGCGAAGGTGCTGATTGGTTCGATTGTTTCTCAAGCCGTTGACGAGGGAAACACCAGACTCTCTGAATCGCTCGACAAAATCTGAAGAGTGGAGGGACGAGATTCAGGAGTCTGGAACCAGGCTAGCTTGTCGTTGGTGTCGTACCCCTAAAGTGACACATCTGTACCTTTTCAAAGGGCACATTTCTGTCACTTGGGGTACATAATTGTTCCTTTAGAGGTTCAGGCGAGAAGGGTACAATATTCGTACCCTAATAGCCCCAGCAACAAGCATTTGTACCCTTTTACGTACCTTGTTTTCTGAGAGACTAAAGACTAAAGAACCGTTGTCTGGTACTACGGAGAACCCTTTTCCTGTTTTTCCATTAAGAATGTATGAATCAGCATCTACTAAACTCAACAGGAGACACGTATAAACATTGTCTCTCGACCTCGCCTCCACTCACTACCCAGGAACAGGTTGCTGATCTGTAGCCTCACAACCACAAATTTCTGAGTTTATCCAATGGGTTATAAAAGGGTTTCATAAGTCCAAGGGTCATTTTTAAGTCAGTTTTCTCAACCTTTAGAGGAGCATGTAGTCAAGTCAGGTTACAAGTTGCATGTTGTGATGGCAGGTCCATAGAGGAAACAGTCTGTCAGTCGCTGTGCAGGACAGGGTTTTCACTGTTGGTAGGATTCCCACTGAGCGCTACGTAGACGTCATTTCAACGTGTCGTCTCTTATCTTCTATCTTTTTTGGGAATGTATAGCCCAGTTTTACACCAAGCAGTAAGCACAACATTACACATTTTAACATTTGCACAAATAAAAATATCAAAAATATGCACCAGACAAGACCATATGTAAAAGATAATGCTTTATTTTTGTTATTTACCCTAGAAGACTAAGTCTAAGACGGAGATGCTACTGAACTTTCACTTTTTAGCCTAGACTTCTATAACCATATAGACGTCTTTTAAACAGTTTATCAATGTTAAATTACTTGGTGGGTAGTTGGTGAAAAATGTCTGAGTCCACTTAAGAGCAACCAACAGAGGCAAAGGACGAGACTTTTCAAGTCAACTTTATTCATAAAGCATTTAAAAAAGTACTTAACAGAGCAAGAAAAGAACATAAATACGGGTTAAAACAAGAGAGAACAAACACTTAAAAGACTTTAAGATATGAGGCCAAAGTTTTGCTGTGGACAGACAGTTTGTTTGTGTGTGTGTGTGTCTGTGTGTGTGTGTGTGTGTGTGTCAGCATGCCTAGTCCTCTCATGTTAACGCTGAAATCTGCCCTGAAACAGAATAGGACATATGTTGGTCCTCAGATCTGGGTTCAGTCGCAGTGAAAGTGATCAGCTGTGTGCCAAAGCCCAGACAGAGAGCCGCCTCTGGTCCGTCCGTCTTCACAAGACAAATCCTGGAGCTGCTTCACTGACAGCCAGCCGCAGCGTGGAGTCAGACAGTTTGATGGAGCTTTTACATCAAATGGACACGGGGCTTTTTAGTCATTTAGCTGATGCTCTCACCCAACTTCTAACAAGTGCAGCAGTAGATTTAGCTTCAATCCCTAAATCACTGATATTAAAAGAAACACATAGTCAGGAGGTAAAGGGTCAGAGAAAGCATCCTGGTAATTTTCCTGTGAATCTAGAATGATCATGTAATAGAGAAGTGTAGGAAAAGTCATAAAAATAAAAGCAAAGAAACGATTTAGAGATGATTTCACTGTAGCTTTAGCGCTGCATGAGGCAACTTCGCACTTTGGCGGCTCCAAGTGGCAGCGAGAGATAACCGCTTGCATTTTTTGAAGTTTTGAAGGACTTCATTACCCAGAAATCATGTGGGGTGATGTCGGTAAACTCGCCGTGCGTTCACATGCCAGTGGGAAAGTCGACATTCGGGATTTCCAAGTGGGATTTCCTGCTAAACAGCGTTGCTTTCACGTGTGATTTTGTCGGAGAATCAAACCTGGAAGACAAACGATAAACAAACATGGCCGTCCTGAAGCTTAGCAAGCTAATTTAACAAACTTCATTTAAACAAATGTGAGTACAGATGTTAGTACTAATAAAGCTGCATGTGTATGTAGGTGTTTTCTTACTGCTGACTGACACTAAACTTGATTTTCCTGCCATGTTGATAAAGTTAAAGGCCATCTGTGCGTCAGAACTCGGAAACTGGGGTAGCAAAGTTTTCTCCGACTTTGAGTGGAATTCATGTGAAATGTCCAAGCAGGAAATGTGTTATTCCGATATAACCACTAACATGTGAATAGAGGGATATAGTGTGTGTGGTTTGGGGGGGGGGGGGGGGGGGTTCAGAGGTTCAGCCATTGTCGATGAGTCTCTGTTTTTGATTTAGAAAAAGAGAGGAAAAGATCTAACGTTGGTGAGTCCAGCTTTCTCCTGCTGTTCAGGAGACACTTCTGGATTTCCCTCTCCAGTCTGCGAACTCCTCATTAAATTTGTTTTGCGGTGTGATTTCCCCTTCAGCCAGAACCACCGGAGAGAGAGAGGATCAGTGAGGATAAATGTGAAATGAGCGGTTTGAACCGTCAGTCTGGTCTGGGAGACAGAAGGAGGTTTCAGCCACGTTTAGCCCCGATTAGCCTGAGCCTGATAAACAAGAGAGGAAGGAAAGCGGCTCAGAAACTTCTCCTCCGGTGTGGATCCATCGCCCGGAGCGTCTAATCAAAGCGTTCGCCTTGTTGGAAGAGCTCACCATCTAGTTATGAGCCTCGGTCTGTAGCTGCCAGCTGTTTGTGCAGAAACTGTTATCTGGGAGGAGAGAGAGAGAGAGAGAGAGAGAGAGAGAGAGAGAGAGAGAGAGATGAGCGAGAGAGTCAGTTTACATTTTTACATTTTAAGAAATTGCGAAAATAAACTGACAAGGCGCCCACAGTAACACATGTTACTGTAATTGAGCAGCTTTTTTGTTTTCTTGTAGTTTTTAAAGTTTACTTTACTTAAGCTAGTTTTTTATTTACTTCAGTACTGTACTCAATTACTCAAGTACTGTACTTAAGTACAGTTTTGACAACAATTGATGACAATACAACAAAGTGCAACAATTTCACAGAGGTTGTAGTGGAGATTTACCAGGCGGTCTCCATATTTTAACCCTTTGGAAACACAATCGAATCGGTGTTCAATCGACTTTTTCCAGATCATAATTTCTTGACTGAGATTTGAAGATTTTGGTCGGTGTTCAATACGAGCCGATAGTGGTGGACCTGATAGTCCTGTGATTCAGGAGGTTTGTCTACTAAAGATCAGACAAAATATCAGACAAAAAGAAATCAACAAAAAAAGGAAGAAATTCAGAAGAGGCGAACTGATGCAAAAAGCACCGACGTTTATTCACATAACACTATGAAACCAAACCCCTGAAGTCCTTAATTTCTCTTTTAAATTCATGAAAATGTAAGAGTTATTTTAAGGGATGACTGGTTCATAGAGTAAGGTGCAAAAGTGACAAAAAGAAAAAAAACTACAAATATGCACAACAGAAAACCTTTCGTCTTCTTCTTTTTCAGTTTTTGCACTTTTTTTTTGCAGCTTGGTGAATAAATGTCGGTCCCTCTTTGCATCAGTTGGCCTCTTTTGGATTTCTTCCTTTTCTTATCGGTGTGTGCGTTCTGTTTGGTTTCTCCCTGGAAGCGTCTGGATGTGACTGTCACCCAGACCGGATCACTCTGCAGCTCGACATTATTCTTCACAGAGAGAAACCTCACAGTATTTGAAGCGACAGTGGCTTTACAGCTGCGTAAACCCCGCGGCCGTGTGTGACCGGACCATTCGTTTCCACCGCTTCCCGACATTTTCTGTGCAATTCCCAAACTTTTTAAGAACTGGAAGGACCGAATACATTTTCCCAGATTTCCATACAGACGCAGAACAGACCTCCAGTCGCGTCCCAGGAGGTGCTAACTGGTTTTAACTAACTGGTTTTGAGTATTTCCATTCTGTGAGACTTTCTTCTTTTCCTCCACTACATCTCAGAGGGAAATCTTGTTCTTTTTCCTCCTCTACATTTATCTGCAAAACACAATTTACATGCAAAACATACGATAAGCTCATAAAATATGTTGCATTGTTAGAGTTTAAACTCCCCAACGGTATCTGGAGCAGTTAGACCGACAACATTAAAATACTTCTTACAGGTTAATGCTTCAATAATTTAACTCTCTGAAAGAATGAAGACTTTTACTTTTCATACTTCAGTTCATTTTACTGCTAATACTTCTATACTTTTACTGAAGTAAACTTTTGAATGCAGAACCTTTACTTATAATGAAGTATTTTTCCATTATGGTGTTAAAAGGGATACTTTTACTGAAGTACAGCATTTGAGTATTTTCTCCACCACAGCTGGTGATACAGGGAGGCTTTTACTGGCTTTTATTGGTCTGGTTTATAGATCCTGCTATAGCAGATTATGAGACTGGTGGAGGTTCAGTAGTTTACCGCAGAGAGAGAGAGAGAGAGATAGATAGAGAGAGAGAGAGAGTTTTAAACCTTAAATGTGAGGTCATTTTTTATGTTGCTTTTTATGCTGTTTTTGCCTTTTATTGTTCTATCTTATTGTTATTTAACTTTCTTTTAGTAGTTGTTTTTTGGACTTTCCTTTATTTTGACTGTAAAGCACTTTGTAACTGTGTTTTGAAAAGTGCTACATAAATAAAGGTTATTGTTATTATTATTACTGTTATTCAAAGGGCTTGTTGTCCTGTGATGAAATCGAGGGACCGACTACAGATCGATGCCGGTCCGTCCGTCCGTCAGACACAACATCTCAGAAACGGATTGATCAGATTTTGATGAAACTTCGGGGAACAGCTTTTAATCATCTGGACGTTGCACGCAATATCTTGGACACCGATGTTCTGTTTTCTGAATTTGTATGGAATGATTGAATTTATTGAAGTTGAAACTGATTATAGAAATCAAACTCATGATGCTCTTACCAAGTTTTTATCCTATTAAAACCATATTGCATTGAAAAGTCCTAGATATTTAGTTTTCTTTAAGATATTAAATTGATACTGGACTCTTGATTTGTTCTGACTTGACTTGTTCTACATTTAGACTTGAGACTTGACATTAATGACATGGACTTGACTTGGACTTGACTTGGTAATCTACATTTAGACTTGGGACTTGACTTGAGACTTGTGCCTCAAGACTTGAGACTGACCTGGGACTCGAGCAAAGTTGACTTGGTCACACCTCTGTTATCTAGTTTTGAAGATCCAATCATAATGAGTGAGTAAAATCTAATTCTTTGTTGGTCCAAAACTTTCAAACCTTTCATCACTGATAACATATAGCACTATGTGTAATCTCAGATATGTGGTGAGAAAAAAACAAAAAAAACATGGAATTTCACAGAATTCCATTGAATTAATTCAACTTTTTGAAATTCCAATTCAATTCCAGTTCTGTTTCCTGTCGGGTTTTTTTCAAATTTCAATTGCAATTCATCAGCTGAACTGGAATTGATGAGTTCATTCAAGAATCGACCCCAAACCTTCACAACATACACCTTTCTGCTGTAGACAGAGACACTTGCTCCAACTGTGGGTTAGGGTTGAACTGAAATATAAATGTAATAATGTGGATGTAAACGGATCTGATGATGATCCAGCTGATGAGTCTCGTCAGTGTTTGGATCATCATGTAGATCTGTTCTCATCAGACTGAGTTCCACCTACAGACTGATGATCATTATTCATTAACCCTCAACATGCTGCTGCTGCTGCTGCTGCAATCACTGCTAATGAGCAGAGTCTCATCAGACGCCATCTTGGATTTCTCCAGAGAGAGTTTAGTCTTCATGCTGTCAACATGGAGGAGGGAGGAGGAGAGGAGAGGAGAGGAGAGTAGAGGAGGGGGGAGAAGAGGAGAGGAAGAAGGGGGAGAGGAGGGAGGAGGAGAGGAGAGTAGAGGAGGAGGGAGGAGGAGGGGAGGAAGGAAGGAGGAGATGAGAGTAGAGGAGGGGGGAGGAAGGAAGGAGGACAGAAAGGAGGAGAGGAGATGAGAGAAGGGATCAGGAAAAAGGTCAGAAGGAGGAGAAAAGGGAAGTGAAGAGGAGAGAGATGAGAAAAAGAAGAGGAGAAAAGATTTGGGGAGAGATGAGGAGAAGGAGAAATGGAAGAAAGGGGAGGAGATGAAAAGAGAGTAGATGAGAGATAAAGGAAGGAAACAAGAGAGGAGAGGAGGGGAAAGAAAATGAGTGGAGAAGGGAGGAGGAAAAAGGTCAGAGGAGAAGAGGGATGGGAGAGGAAATGAGGAAAGGTTCGAAAAGGAGAACAAATATAGGGAGAGGAGAAGTGGAGAGGAGAGAGGCGAGGAAAAGAAAAGAGAGAAGGAGACATGAAGAGATGAGGAGAGAAGAAGAAATGGAAAAAAGGGAGGAGAGAAAATGAGGAGACAAGGGAGGAGGAAAGCAGAAAAAGGAAATGGAAGAAAGGGGAGGAGAGAGATGAGGAAGGGAAAAAGAGAAACGAAAGACAAGGAGACATGAGAGGCGACGGATGAAAATGAGAGAGGAGAGGATAAGAACAGAAGAAAGCAGGAGGGAAGGAGGGAAAGAAGAGAGGGGGAGGAGGGGAAAGAAGGAGAGGAGAGAGAGGAGGACATGAGGAGAGAGGAGAGGAAATGATAAAGGAAAAGAATGAGAATGAGGGATGAGGAGAGGAGAAAATACCAGGAGAGAAGAGGAAAGGAAAGGAAAGGGGAGAATTGAGGAAAATGAGTAAAGGAGGCAATAAAAACAAAGAAAATGGTAGGAGAAGAGAGGGATGGTGCAGAAAAGAAAAAGAAAAAGATGATATGGAGTCAGGAGGGCAGTGAGGTGAAAGGAGGAGTAGGAGGAAGATTGGGGGGGGGGGGTCATCTGGTTACCTGAGAGACGGTAACCACGGCAGCCAGGCTTTTGCCCTCCAATCATCCTCCTCCCATGCTTCCCATCTGTTATTATTACAGGGAGGAGAGAGAGAGAGAGAGAGAGAGAGAGAGAGAGAGAGAGAGAGTGAGTTTGGCTCCAAAATGAGATCTTCATTATTTGAAAAAGTGACACCTAGCCTGCTGTCACAGGATAATTGACAGCAAAATGTACAATTATGTTACTTTTTAATGGATAGTTAGTGAGTGAAGTCCTTGGTTTCCATAATTAGAACATTTTTACAGACTGTTATAGAGGCAGCGGCTCACAAATCTAGAAACTAGGAGCGTCTCCATATGGAGGAACACTGTAGAATATTCTGTTAGTTAATAAAGTGTAAATCTGCAGCAAGCAGCTAGAAACAGAGAGCAGCTGAGTCAGCTTGTTGTGGTGTGGCTGTAGATTACGGTGACCGGACGTCCCGGTTTGTCCGGGATTGTCCCGGTTTCAAGATGGGTGTCCCGAGTCCCGACAAATATCTGTAAAACACTAAAATGTCCCGGTTTTCAACATTCACTACCAAATTGTCCCGGTTTTCACCACAATTAAGATAATAATAATACTTGTTTTCAGCGCTTACATAGACGTTTATCATGTTCTGTCCCGCTCATTATTACCTAACCCAATCAAAAAACATCAACAATGT
>NC_136015.1:26225498-26245498 GCF_048128805.1 Centroberyx gerrardi | reverse complement strand
GTAAAACCGCTCATGAATACTGAGAACTGAAGGTTTGCGGAAAATATGTGCATGTTGTACATTTTGAACAAACTTTCGACCCGGTGTTTTCAATCTACAGAACATCACGAGCGGCTGCAGGTGAGTCCAGAGAGCCGAGACGAAGGTGAATTATTGATTTTTACCGCTTAAATCCATTTTCAGCCGTGAAGGAATGAAGGAAGGGCAGATGGAGGAGAGGAGGAGGAGGAGGAGGAGGAGGAGGAGGAGAAGCTCACAGCGTTTTAAAGTTTTTGGGGGGGAAAAACTGACGGTTTGCGGCGACTGAACCTGCGACCCGGTTCAGACTCTTCAACCAGAGCGTTTGAAGTGGGGAAAGGTCAGCTGAAGAACGTGGGGTGGACAAAATAACAGAAACACCACATGAAGACAGACTTTGATGTGACTCGGTCAGAAACACAAAGGGCAGCGAGGCGGGGGAGTCGCATTAAGGTGAATGCCAATTAGCAGTTTGTGTTCGCTCTGACAGTCGCCGCTTTCGTATCGGTTTTTCAAAGCATGATGAGGACACAGACGGAGTCACTGACAGGCCAAACGAGTCGATACCTGAACTGCAAGAGCTTCAAATCTTTTTAAAAAAAGTGTAATGTGGCAAGAGGAAAAGTCAGGAAATCACCTGGTTAACGCATCTGGATTTCTGCTCAGTCTTTACATTCATTAGCAAACATCTCAGTCATATTTCTTTTGTTTTTTTTCCAAACTGTGCAGGTCAAAGGTCAGCAGACACAGTAATGCTGCTTTCCATTGGAAGTCGATTGGAATTACCGACTTCCGATCTAAATGTGTCATACTGTCATACTGCTGTGAGGTCATACTGCTGTGAGGTCATACTGCTGTGATGTCATACTGCTGTGACGTCGTACTGCTGTGAGGTCATACTGCTGTGATGTCATACTGCTGTGAGGTCATACTGCTGTGATGTCATACTGCTGTGACGTCATACTGCTGTGACGTCATACTGCTGTGAGGTCATACTGCTGTGAGGTCATACTGCTGTGACATCATACTGCTGTGACGTCATACTGCTGTGACATCATACTGCTGTGACATCAGTTGTTTTTATGTCGGAGAACTCGAGCAGAATGGATCTCCCCCGAATTTCCGACTGGGAACTCGAACTCGACTTGAACGACCGTTCTGTTGCACTTTTCCGTGTCGGAAGTTGTTTTTGAATTCCTTTCTCTAATTTCTAATTTTCTATATAACTACTACATCATTTCATGGTTCTGTCTCGGAAACTCTAAAATAAATTACCAGGAACCAACCACCATTCAACTCTTTCTCTATTTCCCCTGTAATTACAACATAACTTCATGGTTCTTTACAGGAAACTTCCTAATAAATTAACAGTTCTTTTCTAGGAAATAATTAGGAAATTGTGGACCTGGAAAATAAAGCGTTGCCAGATTGTAGTTTTACTGTCATGAAACCAGACGAGACGACGCTTTGACCACTGGAAACAAACTCTGAGAAGTCTTTCTTTTGGTTTTCAGTTGGTCGTCTGAAATATAAATCACTCCTGAAACCGTCTGACAGCTCTGGACAAAGAATGAAATATCACTTTGTTTTCAGGCAGCTGACAAATGAAGATAGAGTGTATTTGTATTATTCATTACGGGGATTAATAATTAATATGTTTACTTCACACAAAAGGCTCTCAGGACCAATCGCAATCAGAGAATGACAGAGAGATAATTATCACCAGAGATTACACCGGGCCGGGGTTCTGCTAGCAACTAAACTAATTCCATTTACAGATTTGATAAACAACCAAGTCACAAGTCCTACAGGGAGAATTGTATTAAGCTTTTTTTTTCTGTACAATCAGAATTGATTTGAAATGTTTTGTTCAGTGTTGAGGAACAGTCAGACCCAAATGGACGAGAAGTTTCCCAGGAAGTAAACTAATTCTGTCGACATGATTGATTTGGATGGAGAGATGAACAACCGAGTCGCAAGAATTGTTTCAAACTTTTTTCCTCAGAAGATGAACAGTTGATTCCTCCAGTATTCCTCCAAGTGTTGAGCAACAGTCAACAGTTAACATTTGTGATCAAGAATATAATAAACTCAACTGAACTTATTTTTGGTTTCCGTCAAGAACAACCAGGTCACAAAGCCTCGGGCGTTCTTGGAGAAATCGTACAAAACTCCCATGAGGATAAAAGTTTTTGGAAAGAGTTAAAGGATACAGCTTGTCCCAACTGGATTCAAAGTTTGCCAACAACAACGATAATTTTCTTTAATTTGTATCGAGCGTTAAGAAACCTGTTGAACATATGTTTTTTCCCAGAAGATAAAGAGTCGGTCCCTCCAGATTTTGGCAGGTGTTTGGTAAATTAAACGTTAGAAATTCACCAGGAACAAAGTAATTCTGCTCAGAGGTTTAGTTGTGGTTTCCTGGCTTTGACATCATAGATCAGCGCTGTGGTTTCCCTGGTTTTGATGACATCACAGGTCAGTGTTTTTGGGTCCTGGTTTTGATGGCATCACAAGTTAGGGTTGTGGTTTCCTGGCTTTGACATCGTAGGTCAGCGCTGTGGTTTCCTGGTTTTGATGACATCACAGGTTATCGTTTTAGTCTCCCGGTTTCGATGACATCACAGGTCAGCGTTGCGGCTTGCCGGTTTCGATGACATCACAGGTAAGCATTGCGGCCTCCCGGTTTCGATGACATCACAGGTCAGCGTTGCGGCCTCCCGGTTTCGATGACATCACAGGTCAGCGTTGCGGCCTCCCGGTTTCGATGACATCACAGGTCAGCGTTGCGGCCTGCCGGTTTTGATGACATCACAGGTCAGCGTTGCGGCTTGCCGGTTTTGATGACATCACAGGTCAGCGTTGCGGCCTCCCGGTTTCGATGACATCACAGGTCAGCGTTGCGGTCTCCTGGGTTGCAGGGAGGAAGCTGATCATGATCACAGATATTGATTAAACTGTCGGGAGAGAAGAGATGGAGAATATCAATAACTAATCTCACACTGCTAAATAGACTTCTGATGAGAGAGAGAGAGAGAGAGAGAGAGAGACAGAGAGAGAGAGAGCGAGAGAGACAGAGAGAGAGAGAGAGAGAGAGAACTTGTATGTGTATATGTGCATGTGTGTACATGTATGTGTGTGTACATGGGTACTAATGCGTCTGTGTGTGTGTGTGAGAGAGTTTTTCGTATATGTGTCTCCTCTGTGTGCATTGTTTCGCTCAACTGTCTCTCTCTCCCTCTCTCTCTCTGTCTCACCCCCCCCCCCCCCCACACACACACACACACACACACACACACACACAGACGTTCATCCTGTAGTTTAGTGTGTTTGGTTGGAGCAGCTGATAGTTTGGACTGAAGTAACAGCTCATGTCGTATTCTCAAATGGTTTAAAAACAACAGGTTCAGGGCCGACACACACACACACACACACACACACACACACACACACAGCCCTCCTGAGTGGAGGAGAGAGGGCGATGTGAGTTATTTTTACTCGCAGGGAAGTGGAACAAAAGCTTTTAGAGGCGGGTTATCATTTCGTTTTTTTTTGTTCTTATTTTATATTTTCCAGCGGAGGACGAACTCGCTCTCCGCTCCGTTTTTTATGGACGAGACCCAGAGAGGAGGGACGGAAAATCGAAAGATATGAAACTCTGAGGCTTTCCATCTGCTCGGTGTTTTCATCTGTGTGTTTGTTTCATAACAGTCTGAAGTGGAGAGACGAACAGAACAGACTGAAGCATCTCACTCCGCTCATCAGGAACAATACACACACACTGTGGAGGGTCACTGTAAGGGAGCAGAGATAATCAGCTCTGTTCATTAACCCGGTGTGTAAGAGCAATAGATCAGGTCAGAACTTATTCATGTCCAATCACGTAAACATTTATTCCAAATAATACAAATGGCAACCACTTTTGATTATCCAAAGATGAGTTCAAGATGTATGTGTGGTTATTTAGTTGCACGCACACATCATCAAACTCCATCAAATCACAAGCCAGTGGACAAACAGGATATTCACTCCTGAAGATGAAGGAGAGCAAACTGAACAGAAATGAGGAACAAATTAGCTAAAGTCCAAAGTCCCGGACATTGAGTGCACTGATAGGCCAGAGAAGTGGGGTGATGAATGACTGACACTTCCCCAGCAAATGAGGTTCAACCAATCAAGCGTTAATAAAGTAAATAGTCTGACAAGAATGGCCAGTAGGGGGCGCTAGACTGCTGGAAAACAGCTGGCCGTTTGTACAGTCACTTCTGCCGCTTTTCCATCGCATGGTACCGGCTCGACTCGACTCCACTCTACTCACCTTTTTTGGTTTTCCATTGGGCAAGTACCAGGTACCAGGCACCATATTACCTGGTACCAGGTACCATATTACCAGGTACCAGGTACCATATTACCTGGTACCAGGTACCATATTACCTGGTACCAGGCACCATATTACCTGGTACCAGGCACCATATTACCAGGTACCAGGCACCATATTACCAGGTACCAGGCGACATATTACCAGGTACCAGGTGACATATTACCAGGTTCCAGGCACCATATTACCAGGTACCAGGCACCATATTACCAGGTACCAGGCACCATATTACCAGGTACCAGGCACCATATTACCTGGTACCTGGTACCATATTACCAGGTACCAGGCACCATATTACCAGGTACCAGGCACCATATTACCTGGTACCTGGTACCATATTACCAGGTACCAGGTACCATATTACCAGGTACCAGGCACCATATTACCAGGTACCAGGCACCATATTACCTGGTACCTGGTACCATATTACCAGGTACCAGGCACCATATTACCAGGTACCAGGCGACATATTACCAGGTACCAGGTGACATATTACCAGGTACCAGGTGACATATTACCAGGTTCCAGGCACCATATTACCAGGTTCCAGGCACCATATTACCAGGGTACCAGGCACCATATTACCTGGTACCAGGCACCATATTACCAGGTACCAGGCACCATATTACCAGGTACCAGGCACCATATTACCAGGTACCAGGCACCATATTACCTGGTACCAGGCACCATATTACCAGGTACCAGGCACCATATTACCAGGTACCAGGTACCATATTACCTGGTACCAGGCACCATATTACCAGGTACCAGGCACCATATTACCAGGTACCAGGCACCATATTACCAGGTACCAGGCACCATATTACCAGGTACCAGGCACCATATTACCAGGTACCAGGCACCATATTACCTGGTACCAGGCACCATATTACCTGGTACCTGGTACCATATTACCAGGTACCAGGCACCATATTACCAGGTACCAGGCACCATATTACCAGGTACCAGGCACCATATTACCAGGTACCTGGTACCATATTACCAGGTACCAGGCACCATATTACCAGGTACCAGGCACCATATTACCTGGTACCTGGTACCATATTACCAGGTACCAGGTACCATATTACCAGGTACCAGGTACCATATTACCTGGTACTTTTTTGGTAGCACCTCCGTCGAGGTTCCAAGCGAGCTGAGGCGATACCAAAAGGTGACGTGAAAACACTGCAGACTGCTGATTGGTCAGAGAGAATCGTCATCATTGCCGGCAGCGATAGCGAGGATTTTAAAGCAGGCTAAAAGCTGTTGTAATTTTTGGCTCTACGACTGTTAATATGTCACTTTATTAAGTTTTAATATTTTTTCAGGCGAGAAAGTAACCATGTAGATTCCAACATGTTTATCCAAAAAACGCCTGTTTGTAAATCTGCTGCGACGTTTTCGGAGATTTGGGACCAGGACCGTCCGCCTCGCAGTCCGCCATTCCGCAGTCTGAAGAGACGCAATGCATTTTGGGGCGGTTGAGTTTCATGCGGCGTCGTGGCGTCGCTATGACGACCAGTTGGGGGGGGGGGGGGGGGGGGGGGGGAGGGGGGGGGGGGGGCACATTGAGGGGGTACTGTCTGCAGTGGAAAACCAAGTGGTACTAACCAAAAGCGAGTAGAGTCGAGGCGAGGCGAGGCGAGTTGAGCCGGTACCATGCGGTGAAAAGCGGCTTAAACGGAATATATGTGTTTCCATTGTAGTCGATTAGGTGAAGCTCTTATCTACACCTTCCTTCCTTCTTTCCTTCCTTCCTTCCTTCCTTCCTTCCTCCCTTCCTTCCTTCCTTCCTTCCTCCCTCCCTGTTTTCCATTCTCTCAAGTAGATTTTTGATTCTGAATATGAGATTACAACGCTGTTAATTTTTGTTTCAATCTGTCTTCACCTCCATCTCACTGTATAACGATTACTTTCATTATCGATTAATCTATTGATTACTTTTTGATTCATTGATTAATCATTTAGTCAATAAAATGTCAAAAATAATGAGACATGCTAATGATTCTTCAAATGTCTTCAAATGATATAAAACAGAGAAAAGCAGTAAATATTAGCATCTGTGAAGCTGCAACCAGGAAATGTTTGGTATTTTTACTTAAAATGACTTAAAACCATTAATCGACTATCAAAATTGTAATCAGTTAATTTTCTGTCAATAGACTAATAGATTAATCTAGTTCAGACTATGTATAATTAGATAACAATGCTTCCATATGTATTTTTTATTTATTAATTTATTGTTTTATCGTTTTATATTTCTGTAAAGCATTTTAGAAAACTGCTTAGATTCTTGAATTGCTTACCATGTGTATTGGTTTTATTGTTTTATTTTTTAAGCAAAGCACTATATGAAGTGAACGCACCGCGGCGAGTCGGTGAACGCACCGCGGCGAGTCGGTGAACGCACCGCGGCGAGTCAGTGAACGCACCGCGGCGAGTCGGTGAACGCACCGCGGCGAGGCAGTGAACGCACCGCGGCGAGGCAGTGAACGCACCGCGGCGAGGCGCAGAGTGAAAGTCACACGGAGGCGACAGGCGGAAGCTTCAGGAGCCGAACTGACGAGTCGAGTTTCAGCAACGAGTTTAACGAGTCGGGAGGATTCTGCGAGGTCGAGACCTCACCGCCGAGGCTTCCATTCAGCTGTCAATCACATGGACGCTAACGTGCCTGGGACTGCATAAAGAGGCAGCTGAGGATGGCACGCACACACACACACACACACACACACACACACTCCTAATTTCTATAGTAAAAAGGCTGGGACTATAAAAAGCAGTGGATAAGGCTCACGTTCACACACCCATGCATATGTTAGTGTGTGGTATAAAGACCTGTCTGTCAAGCTGCTGCGCATATGTGTGTGTGTGTGTGTGTGTGTGTGTGTGTGTGTGTGTGTGTGTGTCCTGTCTGTCTATCCCTGGCTGAGTGTGTGACAGTCCAGCAGAGCTGCAGTCAATAGCAGAGCTGATTAAACCGCACTCACATGACTACAGTATCGGAAACTCAGCGTGCACACACACACACACACACACACGCACACACACACACACACACAGACAGTGGCTTTTTTTTTTATTCTGTGTGTGTCTTCCCTCTCTCCTTAATAACGTTGCTTTAATATCACTGATAATCCAGAGAATCCTGTACCCAGGTAGTCAATACTATAGGGAATCAAGTGCCCAGGTAATCAATACTGTGCCCAAGTAATGTATACTCAGGGTAACCCAGTGCCAAAGTAATCAATAGTCCTGGGAATCTATACTACCTACTATCAGGTTCCCAGGTAATCAATACAGAACCCAGTGCCTAAGTAATCAATACTCTAGGGAATCCAGCATTTAGTAATCTATCCTCTAAGCAATCCAGTTCCCAGGTAATCAATACTCCTGGAAATCTATGGCCCAGGTAGTTAGCCTCTAGGGAATCAGGTGCCCAGGTAATCAATAGCTCAGATAATCTATACTCTAGGTAATCAATAGTCTAGAGAATCCTGTGCCCAGGTAATCTATTCTCTGGGTAATCCAGTGCCAACGTAATCAATACACCAGGGAATCCACTGCCAAAGTAATCAATAGCCCAGGTAATCAATACTCTATGGAATCCAGTGCCTAAGTAATCAATACTCCAGAGAATCCAGTGCCTAAGTAATCAATACTCCAGAGAATCCAGTGTCTAAGTAATCAATACTCCAGAGAATCCAGTGCCTAAGTAATCAATACTCTAGGGACTCCAGTGATTTGGTAATCAATACTCCAAATAATGGATCCCAACAAAGCGACAGTGAAACAGATTTCTTCTTCGTCTGTTCTCCGCTCGTCTGACTCGTTAACGAAGCTGCTGATTAAAAACACAGCAGACAAGAGACAGAATGTTCCATCCTGTTTTGTTTACGTCGTCTGTTTTCTCTCTCTCTCTCTCTCTCTCTCTCTCTCTCTCTCTCTCTCTCTCTCTCTCCCTCTCTCTCACACTCTCTCTCCCTCTCTTTCTCTCTCTCTTTCTCTACCCCCCTCTCTCTCTCTCTCCCTCTCCCTCTTTCTTTCTCTCTCTCTCCCCCTCTCTTTCTTTACCCTCTCTCTCTCTCTCTCCCCCTCTCTCTCTCCCTCTCTTTCTCTACCCCCCCTCTCTCTCCCTCTCTTTCTCTACCCCCCCCTCTCTCTCTCTCTCTCTCTCTCTCTCTCTCTCTCTCTCTCTCTCTCTCCCTCTCCCTCTTTCTCTCTCTCTCTCTCCCCCTCTCTTTCTTTACCCTCTCTCTCTCTCTCTCCCCCTCTCTCTCTCCCTCTCTTTCTCTACCCCCCCCCTCTCTCTCTCTCTCTCTCTCTCTCTCTCTCTGTCTCTCTCATTTCCCTGGTTAATGAGGAACGTAATTTAAGCTTTTATTGTCTGTCTGAAGCTCCAGAACAAACAGCAGAGTAATTAGATTTCTGTGTTTGTGATATCAGAGAGAGAGAGAGAGAGAGAAAGAGAGAGAGAAAGAGAGAGAGAGAGACTGGAGTCCCAGGAAGAGAGAGTCTCTCACTCCTTATGGCCTTCTCCCTCACTCAATTCAAATGAGCTTTATTGGCATTAAATACTACAGTATCTCTCTCTCTCTCTCTCTCTTTCTCCCTAACCCATTTGTTTCTCTTTGTTCTGATCTATTATTATTATTTAAATTATTATATCTATCTATCTATCTATCTATCTATCTATCTGTCTGTCTGTCTGTCTGTCTGTCTGTCTGTCTGTCTGTCTGTCTGTCTGTCTGTCTGTCTGTCTGTCTGTCTGTCTGTCTGTCTGTCTGTCTGTCTAAAATCAATGGAAACTGCTCCACTGCTGTGTTGCATTAGTATTGCATTGGTGTTGGCCTGCGTTAGTGTTACAATGTTGCATTGTGTTGGTGTTCAGTTGGTGTTAGTGTTGCACTGGTGTTGTATCAGCAGTGTGTTGGGTGTTTTTTTGGAATTGTATTGGAATTGCAATTCTGTTCCATTGCCATTGCATTAAGACTGTTGGTGTTGCATCAGTGTTGCATCAGTGTTGTGTTGGTGTTGTGTTGGTGTTGTGCTGGCATGCATTTGTGTTGGATTGGTGTTGCATGAGCATTATGTTGATGTGTTGGGTTGTTTTGGTGTTGCGCTGGTATTGTTTTAGCATTGTATTGGAATTGCAATGATGTTTTGCCATTGCATTGCCATTACAATGGTGTTTTGGCACTGTGGTGGTGTTATTTTGGTGTTGCATTAGTGTTGCCTTGGCATTGCATTGCGTTGGCGGTATAGGCCTATTTGTGTTGTTGTTGTGATGGTGTTGTGATGGTGTTGTGATGGTGTTGTGATGGTGTTGTGTTGGTGTTGTGATGGTGTTGTGTTGGTGCTGTGTTGGTGTTGTAATGGTGTTGTGATGGTGTTGTGTTGGTGTTGTGATGGTGTTGTGTTGGTGTTGTGATGGTGTTGTGATGGTGCTGTGTTGGTGTTGTGATGGTGTTGTGATGGTGTTGTGTTGGTGCTGTGTTGGTGTTGTGATGGTGTTGTGATGGTGTTGTGTTGGTGCTGTGTTGGTGTTGTGATGGTGTTGTGATGGTGTTGTGTTGGTGTTGTGATGGTGTTGTGATGGTGTTGTGATGGTGTTGTGTTGGTGTTGTGTTGGTGTTGTGATGGTGTTGTGTTGGTGTTGTGTTGGTGTTGTGATGGTGTTGTGTTGGTGTTGTGTTGGTGTTGTGTTGGTGTTGTGATGGTGTTGTGTTGGTGTTGTGATGGTGTTGTGTTGGTGTTGTGTTGGTGTTGTGTTGGTGTTGTGATGGTGTTGTGATGGTGTTGTGTTGGTGTTGTGTTGGTGTTGTGATGGTGTTGTGTTGGTGTTGTGTTGGTGTTGTGATGGTGTTGTGTTGGTGTTGTGTTGGTGTTGTGTTGGTGTTGTGATGGTGTTGTGTTGGTGTTGTGATGGTGTTGTGATGGTGTTGTGATGGTGTTGTGTTGGTGTTGTGTTGGTGTTGTGTTGGTGTTGTGATGGTGTTGTGTTGGTGTTGTGTTGGTGTTGTGTTGGTGTTGTGATGGTGTTGTGTTGGTGTTGTGATGGTGTTGTGATGGTGTTGTGATGGTGTTGTGTTGGTGTTGTGTTGGTGTTGTGATGGTGTTGTGTTGGTGTTGTGTTGGTGTTGTGATGGTGTTGTGTTGGTGTTGTGTTGGTGTTGTGTTGGTGTTGTGATGGTGTTGTGTTGGTGTTGTGATGGTGTTGTGTTGGTGCTGTGTTGGTGTTGTGATGGTGTTGTGATGGTGTTGTGTTGGTGTTGTGTTGGTGTTGTGATGGTGTTGTGATGGTGTTGTGTTGGTGTTGTGTTGGTGTTGTGATGGTGTTGTGATGGTGTTGTGTTGGTGTTGTGTTGGTGTTGTGATGGTGTTGTGTTGGTGTTGTGTTGGTGTTGTGTTGGTGTTGTGATGGTGTTGTGTTGGTGCTGTGTTGGTGTTGTGATGGTGTTGTGATGGTGTTGTGTTGGTGTTGTGTTGGTGTTGTGATGGTGTTGTGATGTTGTTGTGTTGGTGTTGTGATGGTGTTGTGTTGGTGTTGTGATGGTGTCACGTTGCCTTGGCCTTGTCTTGATGTTGGATTGGCTTTGCTTTAGTATTGCACTGCATTGTGTTGCGTTGGCATTGCATTTGTGTTACATTTGATATTCAATTTCTTTAAATGTGACCATTTGGATTCCAAGGATTCATTGTTTTGGCCAGAATTTTCTTCTCGTCGGGGCGGAAAAGCCTCTGAAACAACATTCAGACCATCATGGGACACTAAAACTCTCCAACTATACAATAAATATGTAATAATAAAACTGTATCATATCCATCATATCAGAAATGGACGACACTACATCAGATTAGTAACAAAACACCACTATCGTTCCAAAGTGAAACGTCAGTCGAACCCTCTGGAGTTTTGAGAGAGTTGTTCATCTTCTCAGATATTGATCCGTCTGTCCGAGACGATATGAATAGCTTCCATACATTTCTGTTTGTTGTATTTTTTTTATGTGCAGTGCGTCCCTTTAAAAGCCGGCTGAGGGAAGCCCAGTGTGGTGGAGCGACATGTGAGCGTCCCACCGGAGTAAAGGGACAGTCTGTGAAATTCAACCCCCCACTCTGCTGTCTGAAACGACCTCCAGGAAGGACATTCTCTCTCTCTCTCTCTCTCTCTCTCTCTCTCTCTCTCTCTCTCTCTCTCTCTCTCTCTCTTCATGTCTCTCTCTTTCTGTCTCTCTTTCTCTCTCTCAGTTCAGTGATAAATGGCATGACTGTATGCAGGATTTTCAAAAATTAACAACCAACAGTTTATACATCCAAGCCACATTCAGATGATTAATTATTTGGTGAAAAACATGAACTATACAACGGCACATCGTCAATTATATCTAACATTGTCAGAGTGTTTTGGAGTAGAGACTAAAGACAAGACAGTTTACTGTGTCACAGTAACCAAATCCACCTTATCACACTATTCACTTTTACTGAGAACGTTACTGAATGGATCTACAGCCACACCACAACAAGCTGACTCACAATCCAGTAACTCAGCTGATGGAAATGTCACATTTTATTGTTTTGCGACATTTAAAAAGTTCAAGCTTCAGTTTGACTTGACAGTTAGATGGAGAAACAGTTAGTCTGCCATATTCATAAAACTCAGTGTTAACAGCATTGTAATAGCAGCCATAATATTTACATTGTACAAATAATTTTTAATGCTTAACTTAGTATTTAAAAGTGTTTTGATGTGGATAATAACAAATGATAACTAAGGCTTTCAATATCATTGCTTCTTAACAGAATTAAACAAGTGATTTATTAATATATCATTAACGATTAAATAATGAACATTATATCATCAACTATTAATTAGCAGTGTAGGAAATTAAGTAATCACAAATTACTTGTTATTTAATATTCAATAATAATTGCTACATATTAAATAATCACCAATTTACCATTTATTAGCGATGTTTATTATAAAGCGTTGCCTTTACACTCTCCCTATTCTTCCTCATCTTTTTACTTTTAATCACTTTCTCTATCCATCTATCTTCTTTTCTCCTTCTCTCTCCCTCTCTCTCTTTTTTGTACCCCCCCCCCCCCACACACACACACACACACACACACACACCCTCCCTCCCCCCTCCCTTCCTCCCGTTGTCTCCTATAAATTTTACCAGGCGGTAAAGGGCGAGTTAATGGGTAGATTTACAGCAGGCTGTAAAACCAGTAAAGGAGGATGAGAGACTCTCTCTCTCTCTCTCTCTCTCTCTCTCACTCTCTCTCTCTCTCTCTCTCTCTCTCTCTCTCTCTCTCCACTTCATCTGTGATCTCATCTACACATTCAGTCTCCAGAGGACTCCTCTCCTTCCTCTCCATCCATTCATCTGAACTTCACTTCTCTCTCTCTCTTTCTCTCTCTTTCTGTCTCTTCGTCCAGGACAATCTATCCTCTCATCTCTCTTCATCTCTTCTTCTTGCCCTCTCTCTCTTCAATCCCTGTCTTCCTCTCCATCCCTCTATCCCTCACTTCATTCCTCTGTTCATCTCTTCATCTCTTCATCTCTCCGTCTTCACCATAATTTAAACATATTTCAATAATCTCAAAATCAAAATATATTTTGGGTCACATCAGCACAAATCTATGATGAATTTCACTTCCCATTGACTTCAACTGAAAACCGCCACGACAAATACAAAAAAACGCTTGTAGTTTTGAATCGATTTCGCACTTTGCTTTCTCACAGAGTTCAGATTTGTTGAAGTTTGACCTGCAACTTTACGCAGCCGGCCAATAGAAACTCTTGTTTGGCTGTGTTGAATCTCTGAGGAAAGAAATCCAACATGGAGGAATCCATAACATTATATAATATGGACGGTACATTCATGGTTTTGCTGTTGTAATGTAGCCCACAGTTAGCATTAGCTTGCTAATCAAATACCATAAAATCAGAATCGATTGATAGCTAGTTAGCTACTTAACCAGCTACTAAACAATGAATACAGATTGATGCAGGTTATTATTGTAAAAACCATGGTAGTTATATTCTAGTGATCTCTTCTGCAAAACATCACGTCCTTTTTGTTGTGATGAGCAAAGAGAAAACAGGTGGATTCAGGTGAGACCGGCCTTAAAAGTCCATATCCTCACTGTCCAGAGTATTTTGTGTCTTTCTGTCCATTCAAAGCTGTGTGTGTGGTGTCATGAACCAAAAACACTCTCAATCCATTTCTCCACGTTCATTTTCCAGCATCTCTCTGAGCCTTACCAAGAACAGGCCGTTTCTGTCTCCGTGTCTTTAAGGCTCATTAATACTCACGACCCTCCGTTCCGATCGGCTAACCGTTTCGAGAGTGAAACGTGAGACGCCGCGGCCCGGCGGCTACAGGTAGGGAAAACTCTCCGGTAATAAACGATGACGACCGCTCGACCGCTTTGAAAAAAACACTTTGTTAGTCTATTATTTCTTACAGAAATGATAATGAGCGAACCTTTGTGACGCCACAAAGTTACGGAAGTCCAAACGGCTCGTTTAGAGGCTCGCTTTTCTAATATGGATTGTGTGGATTTAGTTTTGATACTTTCACCATGTTTAGATACACATCCAACTCCTTTATCATCACAGAGAGGGAGTCCTGCTTTACATGATGTGGAGCTTTAACTCTTTTACTTTTACTCTTCTAACTGTGTTTCCTCTATCCCTCTTTCCTATCCTGCTTTTCCCTCCATCTATCCCTCTTCCCTATCCTGCTTTTCCCTCCATCTATCCCTCTTCCTTTCCCCCTTTTCCCTCCATCTATCCCTCTTTCTTTCCCCCTTTTCCCTCCATCTATCCCTCTTTCTTCCCCCCTTTTCCCTCCATCTATCCCTCTTTCCTATCCTGCTTTTCCCTCCATCTATCCCTCTTTCCTATCCTGCTTTTCCCTCCATCTATCCCTCTTTCTTTCCCCCTTTTCCCTCCATCTATCCCTCTTTCCTATCCTGCTTTTCCCTCCATCTATCCCTCTTCCTTTCCCCCTTTTCCCTCCATCTATCCCTCTTTCTTTCCCCCTTTTCCCTCCATCTATCCCTCTTTCTTTCCCCCTTTTCCCTCCATCTATCCCTCTTTCCTATCCTGCTTTTCCCTCCATCTATCCCTCTTTCTTTCCCCCTTTTCCCTCCATCTATCCCTCTTTCTTTCCCCCTTTTCCCTCCATCTCTCCCTCTTTTCCCTCCATATATCCCTCCTTTTCTTCTATCTATCCCTCTTTCTTATCCTGCTTTCCCCTCCATCTATCCCTCTTTCTTTCCTTTTCCCTCTGTCTCTAAGTAAATCAACTTTTTTTCGTTTTTAGAGTGTTTTTTTCTAGTAGTTTGTTACTCAGCGACTCTTATTGTAATCAGATTACTGTAATCAGATTACTGTAATCAGATTACTGTAATCAGATTACATCTTCTCTCTCCATCAACAACCCTTGGTCAGCAGTTCGTTTTTTTCTTTCCTTTCTGCATCACTTGACTTCACCTCTCACCCCTTCTTTCCTCCATCTCTCCATGTATCATTTATCATTTCATCCTCCCTCCTCTCTCTCTCTCTCTCTCTCTCTCTCTTCTTCCTCCCCTCTCCTCTCTCTCGTCATTTTTCCAACCCGACAGAGCGTCTCATCCCTCGTTCCCTTCATCATCTCCTCCTCTTTCGTTCCTCCCATCTTCCTTCTTCTCTCTCTCTCAAAGATCTCTCGTTCATTTTTCATTTGAAGCCTCTCCTCCCTCTCTTCTTTCTCTCCCTCCCTCCGTCTTTTTTCCATCAAATCTTTGCCGGAGTTTTTCTTCGTTTGACAAACGGACGTCGTCCTTTTCACCTCCATCGCTCCATTCCTCATCCTCATCCCCTCCTTCTGCTCCCTCTCTCCATCCATCTTTCTGCCAACAAAGCCTTGTCATCATTTTTTGTCGAGGCATTTTTTTCTCTTTTTTTCCATCCCTCCATCCCTTATTCCCACTTAACCCTTTAATCTTTTTCTTTTCCAAATCTTTCTTTCCATTTTCCCCATTTTCTTCTGAAACTACATAATTTTGTCATCTTTCCCTCTATCTCTCTTTCCCTCCATCTATCCCTCTTTCTTATCGCTCTTTTCCCTACATCTATCCCTCTTTCTTTCCCCTTTTTCCTCCGTCTATCCCTCCCTCCCTCTCTCTCTCTCTCCCTCTTTCTCTCACTCATCCTTTTACCCATAAATCTTTGTCATCATTTTCTTCCAGCGCTTCATTAATCCTCTCATCCGTCATCGCTCTCCATTTTCTTCTTCTCCCTCTTTCCTCCTATCATTTGTTTTTGTGTTTCCATTATTTAAATATACTTTCATTTTAAATAGTTTGATTTTATACTAATAAAATTAGTATAAAATCAAACTATACTGTTAACCTAATTTTAAATACATTTAAATTGAACATATATATATATATATATTCTATGTTCAATTTAAATGTATTTATAATTAATAATCCTATATTTTGATTTCATACTAATTTTATATAAATTCTTTAGAGGGACAGACTGTCTGTCTGTCTGTTAATTGGTCTGTATCTCTGTCAGTTGCTGCTTGACTCTCACTGTAATGAATGACATTCAATTTAACCAAAACACAAGCAGAATGTTAATTAACTGGAAAGAGAGAGAGAGGGAGAGAGAGAGAGAGAGAGAGAGAGAGGGAGGGAGAGAGAGAGAGAGGCAGAGAGAGAAAGAGAGAGAGAGAGAGAGAGAGAGAGAGAGAGAGAGAGAGAGAGAGAGAGAGAGAGAGAGAGAGGGAGGGAGGGAGGGAGGGAGAGAGAGAGGCAGAGAGAGAAAGAGAGAGGGAGAGAGAGAGAAAGAGGGAGAAAGGGAGGAATGGCAAGAAGGAGGGAGGATAGAAGGAAGGAATGGACTCAAAGGAAGGAGGAGTGAAGGAAGGATGAGAGGAAGATGGGGGGAGGAGAAGGAAGAAGGGAGGGAGGAAAAGGTGGCAGGAGAGAAGAAGCGAGGAAGGAAGAGAGGAGGAGGGAGGGAGAGAGATGGGAAGCGGAAGGAAGGAAGGAAGTAAGGAAGGAAGGAAAGAGACAATAAAGAAAGAATGGCAGAAGAAGAATGAGATGAAGGTAAAAAAAAAGCAGGAAAGGAAAAGGAGAAACAATGGAAGGAAACACAAAGAAGAAAGAGGTTGAGGAGCAGGATGAGGAAGGAAGAAGGAGGGAAAGGAGAAACATCGGGAGGAGAAAGAGGAGAGGGGAAGGAGGAGGAAGAGGAGAAACAGAACGAAAAGGAGAAAGGGACGGGAGGAGAAAGTTAAGAGAGGAGGAAGGGGAGGGACGAAGTAACAAATAGAGGAAGAAGAAGAAGAAGAAACAGGATGGATTGGGAAGGAAGGAGGAGAAGAAGGAGGAGAAGGAAAAAGGGAGAAAGGAGGTAATGAGGACCCTTCCTGTGGGACGTCCCGCCCTCGGAGCACGGTGACATCATCGGACCCGTCAACATGGCCGACCGGCGGCTCGTCAGACCTTCTCTCTTCGCCTCGTCTTCCTCCTCAATCTTTCATCAGTCTGGATGAATAAAGGAAGAGTTTCCCTCCGCTGCCCGACCTTCAAATGATGACGGACAGAAGAAACATTAAACATTCAAAACTATAAGAACATTTTTTTTAAATGATTGTAGACAACTTGGTCCTTTTACATGATGAATTCTTCAGATTTCAGTGATGAACTTCAGGTATTGTGTGTTTTTAAACAGATGTGTAGTGTTATAGAAGTGACACCTGCTCTACAATAATAACTGATGCAATTAAACAATTAAAGGAAGTTAAAATAATTTTTTAAAGGATCGTAGACAGTTTAAGTCCTTGGTTGATAAAATGATAACTTTCACAGATTTATTTTTTTAGATGATGAATGTAAGGTAATGATTTATTTTTTTCAAAGTGGATATGTAGTGTTATGGAAGTGACACATACTCGCTAATAATGATTGATAGCAAAACAATAAAGCATATTATAATATATTTTAAAGGATAGTAGGTGTAACTTAGATCCTTGGTTGACAAAATTATCACTTTTACAAACTCTAGATTTTATAAACATTAAATGAATGTTAGGTGATGATTAGTTTTGCTAAAAATGGATATAAAGCGTTGAAGTGACATCATCTCTCAAATAATGATGGATAACAAAAATGTAAATACATATAAAAAAAATGTCAATTATCCTAGACGAGTTTAAGTCCTTGGTTGACAAAATGAAAACACAGACTGGCTGCTCAAGAGATATTAAATTATAAACGTAATTATTGATTTCTGATTATTGATTTCTAAACGGATCTTTAGAATTATGAAAGTGACACCTGCTCTTTCATAGCAAAAAAATTAAACATATTAAAACAGTGTTAAAGGATAGTAGGTATAACTTAGGTCCTTGGTTGACAACATCAGTGGCGTTTTTATATGTAAAAAAATGGTGGGGCACCAACCACTTCAATAGATAGGCCACATACCAGGAAAACTACAGTACTCTCTCTTGATGTGTTTTTTTTAACACGTCAACAAACAGCGCTGTCCGTTGTTCTGAAACAACAGCTGAGCGATAGTCACATGTATCTCGGCCAATAATTTTGTTGTTTTTGCTATTTTTCTATAGATACATAAAGCTTAAACAGAGGGGGCAAAAAATACAACTGACCCCTCGTGTCATGGCTCCACAAAACACTTTTAACGACAGAGTGGCTTGCTTCTAGCAGATGTTGTACACATACACAGAGGAAGAGAGAGAGAGAGAGTGTGTGTGTGTGTGTGTGTGTGTGTGTGTGTGTGTGTGTGTGAGAGAGAGAGAGAGAGAGAGAGAGAGAGAGAGAGAAGGAGAGCAGTTACACAAGTTACATTACCACTGTCACAAGCCTAAATTAAGAATGCAATATTTAGGGCCATAAGCGAACAGCAAAGAGCTCAACACCACTGAAGGCCACAACGAATGCACAGAAAACTTTTTAGGGATACAGATCCATTCTATGACAACAACCTTAATAGATAAGCATGGACACACTGACACTCGTCACCATCTGTATCGATCGATCCGGCGCAACAATATGGCCGATGCACGGACCAGCACCGCAAATGCAGGATGATAAAATATGCTTTCACTCATCAAAGCTGAGGGCTCACTCGAAGAGAAAGGCGGCACGGCGGTTCTTCCTCTGGGCAAACTTCTCGATGACTTTGGGGATGAAGTCATGCAGCCGCTGAATCAGCTGGCTTTCGATGGACAGCACGGCCGATGCGTTGAGTCGCGGCTGTCCCGTTGCATTGCGAGTGAAAGTTTTTTATCCTCTTCAAGGTGGAAAAGTTCCTCTCTGACTCAGATGGAGAGGAGTTCTTATGATAATTTTCAGCAGAGCGACGGTCTCAGCAAAAGCTTCCTCTAAGTTGTTCTCATGGACGGATGTTAACAGAGACAGGGCCGTCTTACCGGTATGAAGGTCGGCTCAGACTTCAACTTCTCCTCGTTTCCTACAGGCCATAGTTTCACAGCACAGTCAAGCTCAGATGAAGGGAATGACAGGACAAACTGTGGGAAGAGATGACTGTGTCGCATGCCTCCTTCATCACCGGCGCCGTGTTGGTTACTCGTCGGCCTGGCTCGTCTGCTCCGTCATGAGCGGTGGCGGCCGATTCATCAGTTTGCTGCCGCATTTCCTTGAAACGGGTGAGCGCACTGCTGATCCCAGGTGCATCGATGCTCCGTTTCTGCAGAGTGTTGTATAAAACTTCCACTTCTGGCATGAGCAAGGAAGAGAATTCCAGCAGCTGCAGAAAGGCTCTGTCCCGGAGTTTCTTTGCCTCACTTATGGTGGCCTCATCCCATCCTGGTTGTGTGCGTATGTCCTCCATACACTGGAGCAGAGCAGCGCGGTTCTCCCAAACTGCATTGACAGTTCTGCTTCTCCATCGCACAGCGGGTGGCCTTGGAGGGTTAGGGTCTCTGTGTTGCCTCTGCAAAAGCAGTTAAATCTGCAAAAAAAACACCTTCAGGACACTCATCCTTGCTGAACAAAGCTGCTGGTGGGCGTAGCAGTGAACACACTGGGCATGTGGGTGTGTCTCTTTCATTAGCGTCTTTTCCCCCATGGACTCATTACAGCCGCACCGTCATGAGTCTGAGCGATCAGCTTGTCTCCCAGCTTCAGTGGGATGCTTGATGCTATCAGAGAGGCCGAGTCCCGTTTTATCTTTGACTTCAACAAACCCCAAAAAACCTCTCTGTCACTGTATTGTCAGGCGACATGTATCGCAGCACAACCACCATTTGTGATTTACAAGAGTTAAGTTTATTTTATTTGGCATGGACATCACAGTAGCATTAGAATTGTAAAATACATTTATGCACAAGGACCAGATGCACTGTTTAGTGTTTGTAGCAAAACGTTAATTTAACACCTGTCCACAGGAGGCTTTTAAAAAAAAAAAAAAAAGTTAAAATAGAAAAAAGAAAAGAAAGAAAAAAAAAGGATAAGAAACGGAAGAAAAAAAAAAGGACATAAAATACACCCACAAATACACAAAATACAAAATACAGGTGTGTCTACAGGAGTAGGAGGTGT
>NC_136015.1:26167998-26220498 GCF_048128805.1 Centroberyx gerrardi | reverse complement strand
CAGCGGGTGACGCAAATTATATGCGCTGTGTTTAGCTTGTTGCTAGCAAAAATACTAATTAGACTAGAAAACGGTTACAGAAATCAGCGGACCCAGTTCCATTAGAGACATAAATATACGTAGGTAAAAACATACCGACTTTGAAAATCCTGCATTAAACGTAGACTGTGCAGAGACAATTATGTGAAACCCGATTCATTTTACCTACAGAGAAATCGCTATGGAACGGTGAGCCATATTTGGGCATGGCTGACATCATTCGACTTACGAGGTCTATTCCCAGCTTGTAGGAAGGAAATTTCTACTGTAAGTCAAATTTTAATTTTCAGAGAAAGTTTTTCTTATTTAAAGCTGCAATAAGTGACATTTTTCTACCACTAGAGGGCGACAGAAACCGTAACACATTTGTAAATAACACACAGCAAAGCCACTGCTACTAAGGACAAACATTACAAAGCAGCGTGCATAATTACCAACAGCTAAGATAACCTACAGAGAAGTCTCACTGTTACCAGTCTCACCTTGACTGATCTTTCTCCTGCTGAAGGTCACATGACCCACAATGACAAGTGAAGAGGTAGCAAGTTTACTAGTTTAACAAGTTTACTAGTTTAACAAGTAAGTTTAACAGGTTTACTAGTTTAACAAGTTTATTAGTTTAACAAGTTTACCAGTTTAACAAGTTCACTAGTTTAACAAGTTTATTAGTTTAACAAGTTTAATAGATTAACAAGTTTACTGGTTTAACAAGTTAGTTTAACAGGTTTACTAGTTTAATAAGTTTACTAGTTTATCAAGTTTAATAGATTAACAAGTTTATTAGTTTAACTAGTTTACTAGTTTAACAAGTTTACTGGCTTATCAAGTTTACTAGTTTAACAAGTTTACTGGTTTAACAAGTAAGTTTAACAGGTTTACTAGTTTAATAAGTTTACTATTATAGTTTAACAAGTTTAACAAGTTTACTAGTTTAACAAGTTCACTGGTTTAATAAGTTTACTAGTTTAACAAGTTTACTAGTTTAACAAGTTCACTGGTTTAACAAGTTTACTAGTTTAACAAGTTCACTGGTTTAATAAGTTTACTAGTTTAACAAGTTTACTAGTTTATCAAGTTTATTCGCTCGCTTCATCGATTCTGCCATTAAACAGCGAGGGAGGAGAGAAGCTAGTTTTAAAAACTGAAAAGCTGCTGAACGGAGCGGGAGGAGCGGAGTTTAACAACAAGCTTTAGAAAAGAGGAGAAAACAGCAACACAGCTGGATATTGGTTTATATCATTATGTCTCAAGGAAATCTCCATATAGCACACATTAGCTGTTTTCTTTTATCACCGTGTGCTTGACACATACTTGACTTCCTTGGCTTTGTCCACCAGCTGCTGTGGCATCTGAATTTCCCCAAGGGGATCAATAAAGTGCTATCTTATCTTATCTTATTAAGTTCAGGATTGGTTAGAAGGTCTAATATTGCATTTTATATCGGATATCTATTGCAGGTTTAACCATGACCAAAGCCTTTCCCAAACCTTCACCTTAAGTTGTTTTAGTTCCCTAAACTTAACCGTTAGCCAATCTTTAGTTGAAATGTTGCGTCCAATTCATGTTTTTGTCACAAAATCCAGTTTGTCTTTATCTTATCTTGTCTTATCTTTATCTTTATCTTATCTTTTCTTTTCTTTTCTTATCTCATCTAATCTTATTTTATCTTATATTGTCTGTCTTGTCTTTATCTTATCTTTCTTATCTTATCTTTTCTTTGTCTTATCTTTATCTTTATCTTATCTTTTCTTATCTAATCTTATCTTATCTTGTCTTATATTGTCTTTGTCTTGTCTTTATCTTATCTTTCTTATCTTATCTTTTCTTATCTTTATCTTTTCTTTGTCTTATCTTTATCTTTATCTTATCTTTTCTTATCTAATCTTATCTTATCTTGTCTTATATTGTCTTTGTCTTGTCTTTATCTTATCTTTCTTATCTTATATTTTCTTATCATTATCTTTTCTTATCTTTGTCTTGTCTTGTCTTTATCTGATCTTCATCTTATCTTTATGTCTATCTTTATCTTTATCTTATCCTGTCAGAAAAGCCGGCTGCAGAAACGACTTCCCAGCAACAGTTTCAATGATCCGTCTTCCCCCGCTCTCCTGCAGCATCGGTCGTCTGGGATTAAATAATACAGCGCAGATGAATTACAAAGTGAATGCAGAATTGCACTGTGGGTAAAGTGACTACGAAATAATCCAGGAGGACCTCACAAGTTCCACCGCGGCTCCGTATAAAACGCTGCCATCCTCTGCTGGGCATCCATATTTGATTTAACCAGCGGTAGCTAAATGAAATATGGATCGTTTTGATGAATATCCGACCGGGTGAGATCAGAATGAATTGTGGGAAATATCTACAGTACAGAAATACAGAGTTCTTTGTTCTGAACCAGAGAGGAAAAGTCGACTTTGTTGTGTTTTTGTATTTGGTTCGTTTATCTTCACTCTGACCAATCGCAAGCCAACCAGGACTCGTAAACAAACGTCACATGACTCATAAGCAGCTGGTTTATTGGACAGAGTTTTTAGACTCCAGTTCCTGTAACTTTATCTAACATGATGGACTCATCTGTCTCTTCTTCTGTGGTGTTCAGACCAGTTCAGAACACATGAAGAAACAGCTGAATATGAGCATCAGTCCAGACTTCATTTTGTTCTGCTAGGCTTTCCGTCTCCTTCTACCCATAATCCCTTGTGTTTCGGGGCAGTTTCCTGCAGTTGGAGTGTCAGTTCTCTTGTTAGAGGACTGAGACTCTCGCTGCCGTTATTTGGTGCCACCAGAGGTCAAAGGTCATCGTTCTCACCTGGACAAACCTCTCCGCCTCCCACTAGTCTGAAAAATACAATGAAATGGGCGAATGGGAGAACATTGGCAGTTCAACATAACAAATAAAATGTGGAGTTAATGCCTGGTATTATTGTTTTCTATCTCTAACAACACCTAGATATCAGTTAATATCTCAAAAAACATGTTTTTGTCTTTCTCACCTTTCTCCCTTTAATAGGAGTCCTAAATATCCCATTACTGTAATATCCCATCTCCTTGATGCAGATTAGTACCATTTCTTTCTTTGGCAATATCTTTTTAACAAATTTTCGTAGATTTTTAAAGAAATCTGTCCACTCATGTACATGTTACTGTAAGCCACGTTAGATAAAAGCATCCACTAAACAGCATATATTATGTCAGAGCGTATTTCTGCAGACGGAGGCAGTTTCATGTTCCTGTGTAAACGAGATGCCTCCTCCCTTTAAATCGGCCCTGTGCATAAATAAAGTGATTTGAGTCGATTACACTCCGCTTGTTAGAATAAATGATGCGAGGCAGCGTGAGCCGAGTTCACCGACTCTCTGTTAACAAGATAACTTCACCTTTAAACCCTCACACACACACTCCCTTCTCTGCTCGCTCCAACACACTCTTACCACCAAGTAAACAAAAGTTCAGTGTCAACAAAGTCTGAGAATTCTGTTTATTTCTGAGACACAAATCTTTCCAGCGATGCCATTGGCTGCTAGAATGTAAACAACAATTTAAAAATGTCATTACAAAGTGACAATAATATAATTTGGATGGAGAGCTTGTGAAACTGTGATGGTCAAGAGTCTCATTAGTGATTACTACAGCAGAATAACATGGAGCTGATATCACCATTCATGTTCCTGACAGCAGAATAACATGGAGCTGATATCACCATTCATGTTCCTGACAGCAGAATAACATGGAGCTGATATCACCATTCATGTTCCTGACAGCAGAATAACATGGAGCTGATATCACCATTCATGTTCCTGACACAACATACAGATTGGCACATTTTTGTATCGCGATATATTGAATTCTGATACATCGTCCCGTCACTACTTACTATTGGTTGCTTGTAAAGTTGTTGAACTAGGAATTGAAATAGTCACTCTGGTATAAAATACATTCCTAGGATGTTTCATCTTACTTTTACACTACCAGTCAGCAGGCTTCTGCTTAAATGCTTGAAATTAGTTTCTTAGACAAATATAAATAGTGAAGTTGATCCTATGTATGAATTTCTTTCCAAAGCCTTTGCCTTTCCATCAAGGCAAAGAATCTAAAATATAAGATAGTTTTGATTTGTTTAACACTTTTTTGGTCGCTGCATAATTCTATTTGTGTTATTTCATAGTTTTTATGTCTTTACTGTTATTCTAAAATGTGGAAAATAGTAAAAATAAGAAAAATGTGTGTGTCCAAACTTTTGACTGGTAGTGTACATTTCATATATTTTCAATTGAATAAAAAGTCACATTTTCTTACACTTGATGTAAAAAAAAACTATGTTTCCTTTGAGTTTCAGGGCAAGGAGACTTTGCTCTTTTTCCTGCGGTTGTCGAAAGGCATTCTGGGAAATGTAGGAAATCACTAACTGAAGCAGCAGTAGAACATGAGAGACTGATGAAACAAAACAGTATGAGAGGATCCGAGGGGGGAATCTTCCTTTAATCAACACCAAGAAACAAATTTGTCATCATTCTCGGTGAAGTCGGGTTTATTTTAATTTGAATTTATTTGGATGCTGTGAATAAACGTGCAGCTCATCAGTGTTTTGTGGGAAGAATCCACCTTGTTACATTATTATTACATAAAGATGAAAGTGCTTTTGATTGAGCACAACAGTGTGTAGTTGTGTTGGACAAACATCTGGTAATATGATTTTGATAAGTGTTTATGTACTATAGTTTTGAATGCAATGCTTCATTTTGCAGGATATACAGTATGAGGTGTTTTGTACTTTGGGTGTGTGGTTTTGTGAATTGTGTTACATGTAAGTGTTTTGAGAAAATGAGCCCTGTTTCCAAAATTGTGCTTAAGCAATCGTAAAAAACTGTAATATAATTTATGATATTCATCCTCCTCGTTAAATACAGATTCTACACAGTGAGAGCGTGAGACAGGAAAATAATTATCTTGACCGCCAGCCTTGTTAAATCTGGATCTGCTGTGTATGTGTGTGTGTGTGTGTGTGTGTGTGTGTGTGTGTGTGTGTGTGTGTGCGCGCTCACCCCAGGGGCAGTGAAGGTGTTAGGTGGATCGAGCCGGTCTGGACATGTGTGAACACATCCTAATTATGTGTGTGTGTGTGTGTGTGTGTGTGTGTGCATTAACATCATTATGATAATAATACGAGGCCGTGACATTCATACAGATTGTGTGTGCAGGTTGTAAACAATCTGACAGGTTCAAGTGTGTGTATACAAGTGTAATTAACTGTGTGTGTGTGTGTGTGCATTTGTATGTGTGTGTGTATACGTGCCTTTGTCCACCCTCTCTCAGATTGGAGTGTGTAATTAAGAGGGCTGTAAATAGGGTGACCTCCCCTCTAACAGCCCCCCACACACACACACAAGCACACACACACACACACACACACACCTCTCCTCCTTGTTCCCTCCTCTTCCATCAACAGGAAAGTCACAGATTGTCAAGCCTAAATTATTCTCTACTGACTGGAATTATCACATCCACATTCAGTCAATTCCAGATTTGATCTTATAGATTTTATTATTAGTTTCAGCATTTTATCTTGTCGTTTTGGGAGCCTGGAATCCTAAAATTTTGTGAAATGAGCGCGATGTTTTAAAGAGGAACTGAACCCCAAACACAGATCAGTGTAAAGTCTGACATCTAAAGGTAAAAAAACATGCTACTGAAATGGCCATCTGCTATTGGCTGATCTTTGGTGCAGGGTCTGTGGTACCATTTCAGTAACCATTTCAGATTTTTATCAACCAAACTGTTTTAGCTGCTAAACTGAAGTGTCCGTCCGTCCTTTGGCTCCTGATGCCAGGAAAACCCATTACATGTCATGTAAAGTAAACACACACACACACACACACACACACAAAAGTAGGAGGACATACTGTCTGTTTCCATCCGTATCTATTGGGAGGGACATTTTAGCAAGTGTTTTTCTTATTGAACTTTAATCAAACTGTTTTACTTGCTTGATCTTAACCAAAGTTTTAGTTGCCTAACCGTAAACCTAACCTTAAAGTTGTTTTTCGCTGCATAAACTGAACTGTTAGCTAATTTATTCACATGACAAACAGGTGAAAATGGCGTGTTCAACTCCTAATTCCTGCTGTTGTCACATAATGCTTTCATGGTGCAGGAATATAATCTGAAACTTTATGCATGTCAGCAGCAATCTGCATTTCAGAGTTTGTGCTCATTCCCTGAAATGCCATGCGACAGTGTTGTTTCTTCCTGCAGCTCCTGTGTCTGTCCTGTATTACGTAACTGTCTTGTAATGTGTCAGCACCGTTTAACCAGGTCAGACTCCTCACACACATTTGGCAAATTAAAGTGATTCTGATATAATTTTTCACATTCCATAAATCATCCTGTGACCGCCAGGTTGGGCTGATTTGCCGTGTCGCGTTACGCTTCTGCTTCATTACATCACTAAATCCACCATTAAACCCATTTCATGTGAGAGATGAGAGAGCGATGTGAGGGAGCTGAGATCTGCCGAGTCACAGAACGAAGGATCAAGAGCTGTTTGAGTCTTTTAACTCACTGTGATTCATGTTAGTGTTTCCTGTTGGAAGCTTTACTGGGGATTTATGTGGGAGCCTTTACATATGGTGACATAACATAACATAACATAGCATAACATAGCATAGTATAGCATAGCATAACATAACACAGCATAGCATAACATAACACAGCATAGCATAACATACCATAGCATAACATAGCATAACATAGCATAACATAACATAACATAGCATGACATAGCATAGTATAGCATAGCATAACATAACACAGCATAGCATAACATAACACAGCATAGCATGACATACCATAGCATAACATAGCATAACATAGCATAACATAACATAGCATGACATAGCATAGTATAACATAGCAGCATAGCATAACATAGCATAACATAGCATACTGTAATATAGCATAGCATAACATAACAGCATAACATAGCATAACATAGCGTAACATAGCATGACATAGCATAGTATAACATAGCAGCATAACATAACATAGCATAGCATAGCATAGCATAACATAGCATAACATAACATAGCATAGCATAACATACCATAGCATAACATAGCATAACATAGCATAACATAACATAACATAGCATGACATAGCATAGTATAGCATAGCATAACATAACACAGCATAGCATAACATAACACAGCATAGCATGACATACCATAGCATAACATAGCATAACATAGCATAACATAACATAGCATGACATAGCATAGTATAACATAGCAGCATAGCATAACATAGCATAACATAGCATACTGTAATATAGCATAGCATAACATAACAGCATAACATAGCATAACATAGCGTAACATAGCATGACATAGCATAGTATAACATAGCAGCATAACATAACATAGCATAGCATAGCATAACATAGCATAACATAACATAGCATAACATAGCATAGCATAGCATAACATAACATAACATAACATAACATAGCATAGCATAACAACATAACATAACATAACATAGCATAAAATAACAACATAACGTAACATATCGTCACACAGCGACCACCTAACTGGCTCAGTGGGAGATCTCTTTGGCTACCAATCAACATAAAACAACCTTTAACCAATCCACAGGATGTGATGTCACTCTCCTATAGTGCCTATGCAAAAACTCGACTTACACGCCTCAAATTTCAATATGTTTTCGATTGATTTTATGTTTTTAATACAGTTTCTGTATTAAAAACTAAAGTAACTCACCATTACTTTCCACCGCGCTATTTCAGTGTCAAACTACTTCCTGTTTCTAGTTGTTTCTCCTTCATGTAATCCTTTCAAAAATATTAGTATTAGTGTGAATACAACTGATAATTTAGACTAAATTACCAACCACACAGCTGAAATTTACAATTTATATATATATATATATATATAGCGTTTGTCAGGTGGCTGCTGGTCATTCCCACATGTGAAGCAGCATGTTGCTAGAAATCAGTGTGTGTGTTGAACAAACCTTCTCAGGTAAATAAAGGTTAAAAAAAATGTCCTAGGTATTACAATGGCTGTCACTGGTCATCCCAGCAGACACTTTGTCATTCCTCTGGTGGCTTTATGACAGCAGAGGGCGTTACCAATCACACTAATGCTTTCTGCTGAGTGTTTGGTTGTGCTGCAGTCATTTGTTTAAGAGGATACAGAGGAAGGAGGCTCTAACTTTGATCCTTAGATATCCGTCATCGTCTTAAAGGTGCAGCGTGTCGCATGTCAGCATCAGTAAATCATAACCACTTTCATTTGAAGACATTATTATAATTTCCATAAATAAACGAGACCATCACCGAGACCTTTAGCCTCTCTCAGCCTCTACTCTGCATCCTCCATAGTTTCTCCACCTGGTGGATCTGGAGGGAAATCTGCTGGATCGCTTTACGGCACAAAACAGGAAGAGGTTCTGTTCTTCCAGAGCAAACGGAGCTAAAGCTGAAAGAGTTTCTGGCAGCAGATGGTGGAAGGAGGGAAAGGAAGATGGAGAAATCACTTCTAACATGTTGATACTCTTCAAGGAGGGGGAGGGGGGGCAGGAAGCAACGGGGCTGATGGGAAATGTAGTCTTAATGTGGAGAAACATTAGAACTAACAATACTACTGGAGTGAGATAGAGGAGAACAATCATCTCCAACATGTTCTCATTGGTTTACAGTCATTAGACCAAGGTACTGTTCATTTCACAATAATACACTGATGTATAAAAATGCTACAATTAGCACCTTGAAATGATACTGCTGCAGGTAGACTCTGTTGGCATCATGTACCTACACATAATAAACCTTGTATCTATATCTCTTCAATTTGTCCTTGCTTTATTTTTCTATTTTTCTTCCCAGCTAATGTCTTATTACATGCACTTCTGCTGCAATGTTTCTCCACCCCTGACAAAGAAATCTTGCAATACTGTTAGTGCAAGACAAATGGAAAGACTTATACAATAGCTATACTAATGCCTCAATCCTGCACTAATGCAGGGTTGAGGCAGGACAAATGCATAAAGGAGGACGTCTATAATGGCTACCACTGTATATAGTGTAGTTTATGGTATGAGATAGTTCTGCAGTAGCTCCCACTGTAGTACTTTGTCATAAATCCTCTCAGTGTGAGTCTCTCCTCTCTCACCTGCCAACAAGTCTCAGAGCCAAACCTCAGCAGGGATTCATTCTCTGTCTGCAGAAAAATCTACATCCTGCTAATTACCATTCTCCTGCTCAGATTAAATGAACCGCTATAAAAAGTCAGACTTCTGTCCCTGTCTTCGCTGGGGAATCAGACTGCTTTGGTCTCTTTCTTTTTTTTTTTTTTGGTCTTTTTCTTTTTGCACCAACTGTTGTTTCTCTAAATGAAAAAGCTGAGAATTTCCTTTTGATTTTCATTCTGATTGATATTGTGTTGACACTCATCTTTTGTGGCGACATGACAATGATGTAGCCACTGACTTTATGAAAACAATTCTTAGTAGTAGCAGTGGCAGTGGCAGTAGGCCTGTATGGGAACTGATCATTTCATCACTGATCCATCTGATTGATTTAGTGTTTAGATAATGTCAGCTTGTTAGCTAGCTAACCATAGTATCTGGTCAGCTAACATCACTGTCTTGTTGTTAACACATCTGATTAGCACACTAGCTAACGTAGCTAGCAGCAGCTAGCGTTAGCATGTTCACATTAACATCAGTGTGTTTGCCGGCTAGTTAGCTAGCTAACAGTTTGTTCAGGTTAACTGAGCTGACTCTTCTCAAGCTACAACTCAGAGTGTTTTGGAGTAGAGACTAGGGCTAAAGACAAGACAGTTTACTGTGTCACAGTAACCAAATCCACCTTATCACACTATTCACTTTTACTGAGAACGTTACTGAATGGATCTACAGCCACACCACAACAAGCTGACTCAGCTGCTCTCTGCTTCTAGCTGCTTCATACAGATTTACACTTTATTAACTAACAGAATATTCTACAGTGTTCCTCCATGATAGGCCGATAGGTTGATAGATTTGTGCAAAGCCTCTTTTAGTATTAGTGGTACTAGCTGCAGTAGTAGCAGTAGCAACTAAACCCAATTTATTAACTCTAATCTGACCCTTAAAAGTAGCTGCAGTAGCGAAGAAAAAACCTTTTTCCATTTGAGTTATTACTTGATAATTTGTTTTTCAGCCAATTTTCTGGAAGTATTCCCATCATCCCTATCACTGCATTCCATCTTATAATGTAGGAATACCTTAAAATATGCTAACATTTATACCCGAGCTGCACACTAATGAAATCCTGCTCTCCTAACTGCTAATGTGATGCAGCTCCTCTGTTCAGTCTGAGCTCATTAAGGAGAGAGACTTAGAGGGTGACAACACTGTGTGTGTGTGTGTGTGTGTGTGTGTGTGTGTGTGTGTGTGTGTGTGTGTGTTTGTGTGTGTGTGTGAGTCCGTGCATGCGTTTTAATGTAGCTTGTGCATGTTTGGAGGAAAGTGTGTGTGCTTGCAAATGTGTGTGCACAATGTGTTGTCATGTGTCTTGTGTATGTTTTTTGGAAGGAGAGAGAGAGAGAGTGTGTGTGTGTGTGTGTGTGTGTGTGTGTGTGTGCGTGCGTGTGTGTGTGTGTGTGTGAGTGCGTGCATGCGTTTTAATGTAGCTTGTGCATGTTTGGAGGAAAGTGTGTGTGCTTGCAAATGTGTGTGCACAATGTGTTGTCACATGTGTGTCTTGTGTGTGTTTTTTGGAAGGAGAGTGTGTGTGTGTGTGTGTGTGTGTGTGTGTGTGTGAGGCTCATAATGAGCCTCATGTGAAAGGTTTATTATGGTGTTTTACAACATAATGTATGCTGATATGATCACACCTCCGCTCTCACACTGTACTGAGATTTAAAATAACGTCTGTGAGCTTCAACCTGAGCCGCTGGGCTTTAAACTAACTGCATTCATGTGCTGTTGGATTATGGGATACATCGCTTTCCCACCAGGACGTTCCACATGAATATCGCCCGAAGCTGGAAGTAACTAATTACACTTGTTTACTTGTTTGCTCTGTAATTGAGTAGCTTTCTTGTATATTCTTGTACTTTTTTGAGTGTTTTGAAATCAGTAATTTTACTTTTACTTAAGTGTGTTTTTACTGAAGTATTGTACTTTGCTACATTTTAAATCAGATCCATTACAGAGGATAGATTTAGTAGTTTTCTCCATAAGCGAAAGAAACTGAGCGGTCGTAAATTGGTCAAATGTGGAATTCGCAGTGAAACGGACATTCAGCTGAGAAGAGAAGTGAAATCTGTCTTCTGTTTTGTAAAGTTTTTATTTTTTTCAAATTTAAAGAATCCAGTTTGAACCAAGAGGCCAAAATGAATTTTGAAGCCAATAAGGAAGTGGCAGCAGTTCCTCTAAAGTCCGCTGGAGTCCGGCTCCAAAAACACTCCAAACCTCCAACTGCATGAAGTCAACAGACCACAAACCGACTTCTGATAAAATATAAAGTCAGTAAATTATTTCCACAAGAGGTTTTGGTCTCAGCAGCTAATTTCACTTCTTCTAATGTGTGTCCTTATGGAGATTTTCAAAATAACTGTCATTAACAGATATAACAGATAAAACACGGGGTTGTTTTCCTTCCTCATTATCATTTCTGTAAGAAATAATAGACTAACAAAGTGTTTTTTTCAAAGCGGTCGAGCGGTCGTCATCGTTTATTACCGGAGAGTTTTCCCTACCTGTAGCCGCCGGGCCGCGGCGTCTCACGTTTCACTCTTGAAACGGTTAGCCAATCAGAAGAGAGGGTCGTTAATATTAATGAGCCTTAAAGACACGGCGACAAAAACAGCCCGTTCTAGAAAATAAAACACTGGAAAGTGGAGAATACGGGACCTTTAAAGAAGAGCCTTGGACCCAAACTGAGAGTGGATTTACCTTCTATTTCCTCTTGAAAAAGATAAATCATCTGAGAAATCATCTTTGAAAGTGAAAAAGTCAAGTGACGGAGAGATGGACGGATGGATGGATAGATAGATGGATAGATAGATGGATAGAGAGGGAGTGAGGAAGACGGAGGAATACGCACGGTGACATTTTAAAACTTCTCTGATTGATTGTTTTTGAACTCAGAACTAATTTCAGTGATTCATCCGTCCATCCTGCTGTCTGCCTGTGTGTCCATTCATGCACACATCTACTCGTTTATCCATCATCTATCCATCCATCCATTGATCTATTGACTTGTCCATCCATCTGTCTATCTTTCAATCCCTTTATCTCTCACTTCATCCCCGCTCCCTTTCCCTCCATTTTCCCTCCATCTTTCTGTCCCCATTTATCTACATTTCCTTCTGTCCCCATTTTCAATTTCCTTCTATCCCTCGTTCCCCCTTTTTTTAATTTACTTCTATCCGTCTCTCTCAAGTTTTCCATTTCCCTCTATCCCTCATTCCCCCTTTTTTCCATTTGCTTCTATCCCTCTAGCTCAATATTTCCATTTCCTTCTAGCCTTATTTCTCCATCTTCTCCGTTCTCTTTCTATCCTCTATCCCTCTTTTTCATTTCCTTTCATCCCTCTATCCCTGTTTTTCTCCATTTCCTTCTATCTCAAATTTTCCATTTCCCTCTATCCCTCTTTCCCCATTTTTCCCATTTCCTTCTATCCCTGTATCTCCATTTTCTCAATTTCCTTCTATCCCTCTTTTCCATTTCCTTTTGTCCCTCTGTCCCTGTTTTTCTCCATTTCCCTCTATCCTTCGCTACCCAGTTTTTTCTATTAACTAATATTCCTCTATCTCAAATTTTCCATTTCCCTCTATCCCTCTATTTTAATATTTCAATTTCTATCCCCATTTACCATTTCCTTATTCCTCTTTCCCCATTTTCTTCTATTTCCCTCTGTCTCGCTATCTCAGTTTTTCCATGTCCTTCCATCCCCCTTTCCCCTTTTCCCATTTCTTTCTTGCCCTCTTTCCATTTTTTCCCATTTCCTTCTATCTCTCTATCTCCATTTCTCCATTTCCTTCTATCCCTTTGCCCATTTATATTTCCTTCTATCCCTCTATCTCAAATTTTCCATTTCCCTCTACCCCTCTTTCCCCTTTTCCATTTCATTCTGTCCCTCTATCTATTTTTTTTCTAAATGTTATCCTTGTATCTACTTTATTCCATTTCTTCACTGTGATTTCTGAATAAAGGCACAGTTCACTTTTTCAAGGTTTCAAACCTTTTGCACCTCGCTGTCTTTGCTTTTTTTTGTTGTCGAGAGCCTCCAGACTCCTATTTGTGTTGCTCACTTCTTTCAACCCCTCTCTTTCTTCCTTAACTTCTTTCCACTCCTCTTCTATCCCTTCCTCCCTCCCTCCGTCCGTCCGTCCGTCCCTCCGTCCGGCCCTCTGTCCGTCCCTCCGTCCGTCCCTGAATGAGGCTCAAAGCTTAAAGACTCAAATCTTCCTCATAAGCCGTTAAAAAGCCAACGCTGTGCAGAAATGTAAAGTGGAGCTTAAATCTCTGATCACCAGGCTCTCTGCAACCACAGGTAATGAGAGAGAGCGAGAGAGAGAGAGAGAGACAGAGAGAGAGAGAGACAGAGAGAGAGAGAGAGAGACAGAGAGAGAGAGAGAGAGAGTGAGATAAACAAAATGAGAGAGAGATTCACAATTCCCAGAGAAACAAAGATAAATACTGATTAGTCAACAAAACAAAATACTGCTGAAAAATCATCTTGTAATACCTGAAATATATATACATATACATATATACAGTATATGTATATATATATATATATGTGTATATATTTATGAACTGGATATAGGTTGAATCACTGTAGATTTAGAGCAGACAGAGATTTATTTATATGAAAATGCCTCAGATTATTACTTTCCTCAACATTACTGCTTTGGCACTAAAGCAGAGAAAGACGAGAGGGAAGAGAAAGATTCAGAGAGAGAGACATTCAGAATTCAGAAAAAAAGGAAAATAAAGGGAGAAAAGAGGCATCAAAACAACAAAAGAGAGAAAGAGGAAGGTCTGTGATGCAAAAAAAAACCAAACCAGACAGACTGAGATGAAAGGATTAGACAGAGAGGAAAATAACAGGCGGAGTGGAAGAGACAGCAAAAAGAAAGACAGATAAGAGAGAGAGAGAGAGAGAGAGAGAGATAAGAGGAGGTGTTTAAGCTGGTTGACGGAGGGGTAAATATTTAGTAAATGAGGAGCCGTTAATTCTCTGGCTCCAGGCGGCTTAAAGCCCGCTAGCCCTTTTACTAGCCCGCTAACCCCCGACATGAACCTGGAGCCATCTGCCTCTGACCTGATGCCAACAGGCTGAAGACAGTTAGACCATTAAGAAAACATGATTGGATTTTGATATAAGAATACAAAGAAATTGATTTTTTGTATTTTTTTATGGCATATATTGTTAAATAGGTGCACAATATGACCGGGGATGTGATCTAAAAGGGTTAAAAATGCATTTTTCATTTCATCTCGACTTTAAGATCAGCCAAACACCGCTCTGTCAAATGTCGGCAACGCTTTATTTTCTGAGTCGACAACTTCCTAATAATTTCTTGGGAAGTTTCCTGGAAAGCAGCAGGAAGTGAAGCAGCAGCTCTGTAGAAACTGTCATCAGTCTGATCAGATACTGAACATTTCTAAGAGAGCTTCCAGGACAGAACTGCAAGATTATAAACTATTTACTGGAAAATGAATAGGCAGAGGTCAATTATCAGAAGTCATTATATAATATAGTTATTTGTTGAATTCCTTCATCTAATTTTCTATAGAACTACTGCATCATTTCATGGTTCTGTCTTGGAAACAGAAGAAATTAGAGGAACTTACCAGCTACCACTGAACTGTTCTGTCTCTATTTTCCCTGTAATTAGAACATAATTTCATGGTTCTTTACAGGAAACTTCCTAAGAAATTAACAGTTCCTTTCTAGGAAATTATTAGGAAATTGCAGAAACCGGGAAAATAAAGCGTTCCCCAAATGTTCTACTGGGATCCGGGTTTGGAGTCGTTCCTGAACTGAATAGAGACTTCATGGTAAACTCCAGTTCAGTGTGAAAGTCTGAATTTAATTGAATTATATTAAATTCCATGAAATTTCACTTCTAAGAGAGTTTGTCTCGACTCTAAACATTATAAATCTAAACATTATGAATCAAATAGAAGACAAATGTGTCAACAAATCAAACACATTCAGTCATAATGTATGGATTAGCATCACATGTTCTGCATCAGATACCAGCTGAAAGGGTCCTTTAACATTTTATGATATTCAGTATTGATAATATATAACACTATGTGGAATCTCAGATATGTGGGAAGAAAAAACAAAAAAACATGGAATTTCATATAATTTAATTAAATTAAACTTCCTGAAATTCCGATCCAATTCCTCAGTTGAATTAGAATTGATGACTTCATTCATGAATTGATCCCAAACCCAGACTGGGGCTGTATAATGTTTCCTCACCATCTCATTTAAATATGTTACATATTAGTCTCCATATGGTTCTGATGCTTTATTGACAAGCTAAGAAGACTTGGTGAAATAAGATAAGAAGTAAGATGAACTTTATTGATCCTTGAGGGGAAAACTGGGTGGTTGCAGCAAAGAATAGAAGGCAGGTTGGATTCAGTCAGTTTAGTTTACTTTAGTTTATGTTTTTTAGTTTAGTTTATTCTACACAAGAATTAAAACAAAGAGAATCTGAGGAAGATGTGAAACTGAAGGGACACAACAAAACATCCCTTAAAAATAACTTTACATTTACATGAATTCACCCCTTAATTCATGCAAAATTGCCTTAAAATTAATTAGTTATTAATGGAGGAGATCCCATCAAAACCTCCTTAAACTCCCCTTAATGTTTGACTGCTTACTTTCTAATTTAATGCAAAAATTCAGTAGACAGGAACTTTCCATTAATAACTCATTAATAACCTGTAAAAGACTTGAAAAATCCCTTAATTTCTCGAGTCTCTGTGAATCAACCCATGAATAAATCCCTTATAAACCCACGATACTAACCTTACTTTATTAAAGCTGTTATTTTTAATGGATAATTAATGTTTATCGAATGAGAAATTAAGGACATTTCAGGGATAAAATTAAGGTGTTTGGTTTCATTGTGCCATGTATCTCCATTTATTAATAACATTTCTGAACTGATTACTAACCGCTGACTCCTTTCCGCTACTTCAGGTCCCTGCATCCCTTCAGATTTCCGCCGCCGAGGCTGCTGGGAAACGTCAGTTCAGCTCAGCCGGCCTGCAGGAGGCTTCGGGTCTGTCTCACCGCAGGCCGACAGCCGCAGGTCAAAGGTCAAACCCCTCTCTCTCAGCAAAAAAAACCTCACAGTGCGTTTACAGGACGAGCGGAGGAACGATGAGCCGGTGAAACCAGATTTACTGAGAGTTTTATTCGTTTATTTATTCAGCCGGACGCCATCAAACCTCGCATCGATTTCTACAGACGATCCCTGTTTTTACTGAGCGGAGTCTCATTAATAACAGGAAGTTAAAGTTCTGTTATTGTGAACATTTAACCTTTAACTATGAACTCCCACAATTCTCTTCTGGCGTTCAGAAAGAGCGGCAGCAATGCATCATGGGACTGAACAGAGTCTGGACTTGTTACATGACACTGACTACGTTCACATGGGCAGCAGTAATCCGACAATTGGCCTTATTCTAAATAAGACAATATTCAGATTAAGCTGTTTCCATGTGTTGCTTATAGATCTATTCCATTCATATTCCTGTTTCCAGCTGCGGAGCAAAGTCATTAATTAATTGTGAATAGGTGAAAAAAAGTGAGAGACTCGTTTTTTATTGTCAGAATCTGCTTTGTCAAAGTCTTGTCTCCCACCTTTTTTCTCCTTTTTGCAATTATTGGTAAACATTTTATTTTCTTTGTTCCATCATTGTTTCCTCCAACCGGATTTCGGTGTTCCACTTGTTCAAACTGAAACATAAAGAAAGAGATTCACTTCAAAACAATTCATTCATTATTGTCAGAATCTGCTTTGTCGGCGTTCCTTTATGTGCTGGAAGTGATTTTCAGACTGTTCCTCCAGACAACGGCAGTGAATGGAGAGAGAAAAAAAACACAATTCTCCAGTCTCCTCTACCGGAGCAACAGATCACAGAATCACTGATTTGGGGGTTTTATCATGGAGGAAGAGACACAACCCAAGACTCTACCAGAGAGATTTAATCAGTCTCTCCAGGAACTTGCGATTTTGTGATAATTGCAATAATTAACGCAAAGAAATCTCCACAATATTTGCGAGAGCTTGCAGTTTTGCAAAATTGCCGCAACTTTTCCGCATGAAACGGCCAAATCAACTGACCGCTTGTGATTTGGACCGATTGTCGCATTCGGTGTCGTGGTAACTGACGTCATCGCAGCACGCATTCAGGTGGAAGATGAACAAAACTCACCTGCCAACAAAAGTTACTGCCACAGACCGTGCAAAACAAAAACAAAAGAAAAGCTGCAAGAATCGAGGTGAGTGCAAAATTCAAGCTCTTGGAAGAGTTAATAGCTTAAACAGAGAGTGGGAGAGAATAGGGGGAGACTGTGTGTGTGTGTGTGTGTGTGTGTGTGTGTGTGTGTGAGAGAGAGAGAGAGAGAGTGAGAGAAATTTTTTTTTTTCCTTTAGTTGCAATTTTTCCCAATTCCCGCAATTTTACCGCAAAAAGACCACATAAAACCTTGCAAATTGTATCGCAATTTTTGAGAAAAGCCGCAGCAAAATCAAGCATTTTTGGCCGCAATAATCACAAAAAACTCTCCTGGTGGGACCGACTGACAGGATGTGACCTCATTTATAAAACTGACAAAACAATCGGGGGCAAATCTGGTGTAAATCTGCCCCGTAACCCTCCGGGTGGCGCAGCAGCCGCAGTGCATGCTGGTCCTCCGTCGTCCCCGCTGACGAAGCCTCAGATGAAATATCTGCTGAGTCGGGATGAAACACCGCCGCCGACCTGCTGACCCCGAGCCGGGAAGCCTGACTCAGCGGATTTAAAACGGGACTGGAAGTCAAGGAGACGCCGGCACTTCAGGCGTTTTCAAGGCAGGGTGAGTTAACATTAGTGACAGCATGAGTGTGTGTGTGTGTGTGTGAGGGTGAGGATGAGAGAGAGAGAGCAGCGACAGAGAGCGAGAGAGAGAGAGAGAGAGAGAGAGAGAGAGAGAGAGAGAGAGAGAGAGAGAGAGAGAGAGAGAGAGTCTTACTGTATTTTTACCATAATTCACATTATATTTGCAAAGCTTTTTATCTAAGTGTGCATCATGTGTCTGTGCATTCATTGTGTGTGTGTGTGTGTGTGTGTGTGTGAGAGAGAGAGAGAGAGAGAGAGAGATGGAGCACATTTTATCATATTATCAGTTGAATAATCTGCTTCAAACCGTTGTATGTGCTCTCTCTCTCTCTCTCTCTCTCTCTCTCTCTCTCTGTCTCTCTCTCTCTCATTTCAATTCAAAAAGCTTTATTGACATGGTGAAATGTTTCTTAGATTGCCAAATCAATTGTAGTTAATTGATTATCAATTGATTATTCATTGACAAAAGGTAAATAAGTAACTGAACTATCAATCGAGGACCATACTGGTGTTTTTGGGATTTTTTTTAACCCATTTACTGCATCTCACATAGACTTTACATTACTGAGCATTTTCCAAAACATACTGTACTTGTTTAGATGTTTGAATGTGTTTTTTGTTTCCATTCAGTTCAGTTCAGTACGAAAATGAAAGTGACTTTATCGCTGCTTGGTAATTCAGTTTAAGGCGTTAACCGCATTGATTTGGAAAGTCTGCAGGTCTTCCGGTGCGTTCAGGTGCCGGCAGGAAGCTCCGGCATCCGGGACTCCACAGTCGACCGCCAAACAGCGCTGCGTTCGTATTTGGTCGGAAAATCAAACCATAAAAGACAAACGATGAGCAGACACCGACATCGTGAAAAGGAGGATGTGGATTTGAGTTCTTCTTGCTTTAAAAATGTTGGATTCTCACAGACAAGAACGTATGTCTCCGCCAGGAAAATAGTCCCTGAAGAAAAGATTGTTTTACGAACTAAATTCAAACATCCATGACTTCTGAAGATGGGAGAATTTATTGTAGTCTGTCTCTCCCTCTCTCTGGGTCACTGTCTCGCTCCACACACACACACACACACACACACACACACACACACACACACACACACACACACACACACAGACACCCTGTGTATCACATTTCTCCTGGTTGTTTTCGGTCAGAGAGCAGGAAGGCTTCGCATATTAGCCTCGCTCCACTGCAGGACACACACACATGCACACGCACACACACACACACACACATCTATGTATATACACATACACACATTGGAGCATTCAAATACATGCACATATACTTACATATACACATACTGTACACATACACACACATATATATATACCAATTGATACACACAGATACAGAAACTGTCTCGCTTGGTTGAAGAGGACACACACACACACACACACACACAAATACACACACTGCTCTCTCTCTGTCTGTCTCTATCAACACACTCTCTCTCTCACACACACACACAAACACACACACTTGCAGTTCATGTTCCTCTCTGTCTCTTTCTTAACAAAGCAAGAGGTCAACTGCCTGCGTTAACTTGCCACGTCGGTGACCTCTTTTCTGATTCTCTCTCTCTCACACACACACACACACACACACACACACACATCAATAACCACTTACCCTGCAGTGAACTCGGAGCAGGAGCTGGATTATACAGGTCGTGGAAACAGTGTTGAGTGTCTTACAGAACACACACTCTGTCAGTATGGAGAGATCGATGGCAGAGCGACACTGACAGGGTTGAGGGTTCGACTCCCGACCGACTCGCGGCCTTTTTCTCGTCAAAGCTGAAGGTTTCTGTGTTTCTGTCTGGAGGTTTTATGTTGGAGACGTTTCCTCCAGAAACTTAGAGTGCGATCCCACCTCCGGCTCGTTTTCTTTGGTCGGTGTAAAATGTGTAAAAACTCTTAAAAGTAACAAATCTGTGGAGACGCAAACGTCTTTTCTGGAGATATTTTGACAAACAGTTTGGACTCATTGTTGCAGCAAGAGGCAGCGAGACAAACTATATACAGGTCCAAAACTGCCAAACTTCTGACACTGCCTGCCCTTGTTTGAGTGACATATCTGGCAACCAATCATGCCTATTGGCCAAAAGTGGGCGTGGTGGGGGGCGTGGTCTTCCACAAAAAGGTTTCAGAACAGATTTACATAATATTACAACACTGGGCCTTCTGACGGTTTCTGTAAAGTCTCTGGGTGAAGCCTTGCTGGGTGTCAGACATGGTGGAGGTCTGTGCTCTACTGAGCACATTCTCTAGTTTTAATTCTGCACTGTTAATCATTTTATCACTTTATTTAAAAGGTGGAGATTTCATTTTGGATTCAGGCTTCATGTAATGTTGGTGATTTAAGAATTGAAGCTTTCTCTACTGTTGCACTCATTGTAAGACACTCTGCATAGAAAATCAGCTGAATTCTCAAAATGTAAAATGTAAATTACTGATTATGTTGTTAGAACTGTAATATTTTACCTACTGTGATTATTTTCATTTACTGCTGGATAACTTTGCATCTAAAACCAATAAAGAATGAAGTTAAGAGGGAAATGTGTTCAGATTTACTGACTGTAATTTCAGCAGCGTTGTCATCATGTCTAGGTTCTGCTGACTAAGAGATCCTACTGAGCATGTGCTAAAACAGCAGGACTTAAAGCTACAATTTAAAAATACATAATTCAAAGTGTTTTTTGGACTTGTGTGATGTTGAAGCTGTGGGGAAAATGCTTTCTGGGCAGCAGGTGAATTTTAGGCTGCAGTACCAACGTCGGCCACCAGGCCAAACTGGCAGCAAGACTTAGACCAGCAGAGCTAAGCAGTGCTAATGTCTTTACCCATCAGATTAAACTGCAGACTGGTTTCAGCAGGAACATTTGTCCCCACAGGGATCAAACCAGCAGTCTGAACCAACACTCATTGTAAATGACTGAGTTTGATGAACTTATCTTAACTTAAGATGCTTTTTGGAAAACCCTGTAGCAGCTGATAACTTCTGCATTATAAAAATAACTTGTCAAAATGTAATAAAAAATCCCTTTAAATGAGTCAAAAATGTAGTAAAAACTGATCTTGTCACTGATAATGAAGTACATTATTACATCAAACTGGCAATTATTACATCATAAAAAGGGGTGTCACATCATAAAATTTTACAATATCAGTCTGGGGATGTTATTATGCATTTATGACATTTTTATTACATTCTTGACTTCTTGATTCTTGATTGTTTGTAGGGTCAAATCTAGCCTACAGACATTTGGGCAATATAATATAAAATAATATAATATTATATAATATAATATAGTATAACAGAACATAACATAATAAAATATAACACACACACACACACATACACACACACACACACACACACACACATCAATAACCACTTACCCTGCAGTGAACTCGGAGCAGGAGCTGGATTATACAGGTCGTGGAAACAGTGTTGAGTGTCTTACAGAACACACACTCTGTCAGTATGGAGAGATCGATGGCAGAGCGACACTGACAGGGTTGAGGGTTCGACTCCCGACCGACTCGCGGCCTTTTTCTCGTCAAAGCTGAAGGTTTCTGTGTTTCTGTCTGGAGGTTTTATGTTGGAGACATTTCCTCCAGAAACTTAGAGTGCGATCCCACCTCCAGCTCGTTTTCTTTGGTCGGTGTAAAATGTGTAAAAACTCTTAAAAGTAACAAACCTGTGGAGACGCAAACGGCTTTTCTGGAGATATTTTGACAAACAGTTTGGACTCATTGTTGCAGCAAGAGGCAGCGAGACAAACTATATACAGGTCCAAAATTGCCAAACTTCTGACACTGCCTGCCCTTGTTTGAGTGACATATCTGGCAACCAATAAAAATTCTGATTGGAACAGATTGATCAGCCCCGCCTCTCTAGAGCATCACCTTCCAGATACAGGTTTTGGAGCATACAATAGCATCTGCATTTTCCATAGTTTCTCCACCTGGTGGATCTGGAGGGAAATCTGCTGGATCGCTTTACGGCACAAAACAGGAAGAGGTTCTGTTCTTCCAGAGCAAACGGAGCTAAAGCTGAAAGAGTTTCTGGCAGCAGATGGTGGAAGGAGGGAAAGGAAGATGGAGAAATCACTTCCAACATGTTGATCCTCATCAGGGAGGGGGAGGGGAGCAGCAGGGCTGATGGGAAATGTAGTCTTAATGTGGAGAAACATCCTCGCTGATGATTTCATTCATGAATGCAACAACATTTTTGAGAAATTTCAGCCTGGTTTTAGAACCCTCCACAGCACAGAGACGGCTCTCCTCAGGGTTGATTGATTGATTGATTGATTTTATTTATGGATTAGTAAAACAAAAAACAAGCAAAAAATCCAAAGGATAACATGTTAAAGTGAAAAACACTTATTTCCAACATGGTCCCAAGATGTTAAAAGACAAAGAAAACACAAGGAAGCACAAGACATTGAACATAAAAACTAAACAAACACAATCCTGAAAAACCAAAAACACATCACCACCATTACAAGATAAAAAAATAACTCCTACATCAGAAAAACAAGGTCAGCTAAAGTAACAATGTCATTGCAGATTTCATTATAAATCTGTTACCCTGTTCCATAAAAAAGTCCCAACCTGACTTCTATAAGCCCCTCTCATATTTAAAAACTTGACGTGTAACGGAAGGCTGTTCCACAACATGGCACCAGTATAAAAAAAGGAACTTCTAGCTACATTATTCACTCGAGGCACTTGACATGAACGCACACTGGCCCTGGTATTATAGTTATGCTGAGTATGGACCATTGTTATCTGAGAACACAAGTACTGAGGGTGACTAATGATCTCCTGCTAGCTGCTGATAAAGGTCTCTGCTCACCCCTAATACTCCTTCATCTTAATGCAGGTTTTGATACGGTTTATCATGACATTTTACTGACTCAGCCCTCAGTTTTTTAACATCTGATCTTTGAAATAGAACTTTCTCTTTTGAGATAGGGAATAGTTTGTTGTCGTCAGTTCCTCTTAAATATGGTGTTCCACAAGGATCAATCCTAGGCCCGGTACTTTTCTCCAACTATATGCTTCCTCTCGACGATATCATTTGCAGATATTCATTTTCACTATTATGCAGATGATACACAGATGTATGTATGATTGCCTTTCTGAAATAAAATTTCCTCTAACTCAATGACAGCTAATCAGAAAAATGCCATCAACTTCATTCAAAGCAAACTTGGTAGCAGACAGTCAACATTAAACCTTTCTCTAGAAATTTGGTTGTAATATGAGATAATAATAATAATAATATTGATTCTGAGGAAAGAGAGTGGTACAGTCTTGACAACATGCCTTTAAAGAATTAAGGTCTCAGAATTATCATTATTGTGTTCTGGATTTAGAAATTCACATGTGTAGTTCATTTTGAAGATGCTGTTATTCTTTTTGGGGGAAAAAAGGAAAAACATCTATCATTACCTTTTGTTCATCATTCAATATATCTCACCTCTCACATCATCTACAAATCTCTTGGAAATCTCATTTTGGGTTCAGACTCTTCAAATCCAAATCAAACTCTAGTTGTCTGGAGCCTCTATCAGACTACAATACCCAGAGAGCAACGAGAGAGAAACACTGTGGAATGAAACTCAGCTCTGCTCTATTACAGTAAACAGCTGAGCATTTAGGAGAAATGGGCTGACAAAGCTCCGCCCCTTACCTGACTCACCTGAGACAAACCAGGAAACAGAGTTTATTATTCTTCACTCCTCACTGAGAAGAGACACACACACCGAGAGACAGACGATAAGATTCACCTTCAGACCAAACCCACGACTTCCACTGAGGGAGGACAGCTACAGGAGGGAATACTGGGAATACTGGGAATACTGGGAATACTGGAATACTGCCACTTCAACCTGCTGCTGACTCAACACGCTGAATGTGAGTTTTAGTTTTATATGGACTAACAAACTTCACTAGAGTTACAGCTAGCATGGGGGTGAGTACATTTTTAATTTTGGGTGAACTATTCCTTTAAGGTTGACTAATGATCTCCTGCTAGCTGCTGATAAAGGTCTGTGCTCAATCCTATTACTCCTTGATCTTAACGCAGCTTGATGGATGTCCCAAAATTTCCTCCAGTTTAATGACAGCAAATCAGAAAAACACCATCAACTTCATTCAAAACAAACTTGGTAGCCAGACAGTCAACATTAAACCTTTCGCTAGAAAGTTGGGTGTCAACTTTCATTCTGACCTCTGTTTCGAGGAACAAGTAAAAAGAGTGGTACAGTCTTGACAACATGCCAAGAATCAAGCTCTCAAGATTATCATTATTATGTCCTGGATCTAGAAATAAATACACACAATTCATGCCCAAGATGATGTCCAAGATGTGTATTCATTCATTAATTCATTAATTAAAACTATCATTACTTTTTGTTCATCATTCAATGTATCTAATCTCTCAGATTGTATACAAATCTCTTGAAAATCTAATTTTGAATTCAAACTCTTCAAATCCAAATCAAACTCTAGGTGTCTGGAGCCTCTATCAGACTACAATACCCAGAGAGCAACGAGAGAGAAACACTGTGGAATGAAACTCAGCTCTGCTCTATTACAGTAAACAGCTGAGCATTTAGGAGAAATGGGCTGACAAAGCTCCGCCCCTTACCTGACTCACCTGAGACAAACCAGGAAACAGAGTTTATTATTCTTCACTCCTCACTGAGAAGAGACACACACACCGAGAGACAGACGATAAGATTCACCTTCAGACCAAACCCACGACTTCCACTGAGGGAGGACAGCTACAGGAGGGAGTACTGGGAATACTGGGAGTACTGGAATACTGCCACTTCAACCTGCTGCTGACTCCTCATGCTGAACGTGAGTTTTAGAAGAAACACGACTCAAAGTCAAAGTAACTTTCAGGGAACATTCTAGAGGAGGAAGTGGTGCCACAACTGACTGACTTCTTGTTTGAGCGGTCTGTCTGGTTTGTTTTCAGCTTCACTCAGAGAGAAAATGTCTTCCAGATCAGAGGAGGATTTCTCCTGTCCTGTCTGCTGTGACATCTTTAAAGATCCTGTCGTCCTGTCATGTAGCCACAGCTTCTGTAAAGCCTGTCTGCAGAGCTGGTGGACAGAGAAACAAAAACATGAGTGTCCACTTTGTAAGAGAAGATCTTCAAAGAGTAAACCACCTCGTAACTTGGTGTTAAAGAACCTGTGTGAGGCTTTCTTACTGGAGAGAGATCAGAGAGCTTCAGCAGGATCTGAGCTTCTCTGCAGTCTGCACTCTGAGAAACTCAAGCTCTTCTGTCTGGACCATCAGCAGACAGTGTGTCTTGTCTGTCGGGATTCAAAAACACACACCGACCACAGAATCAGACCCATCGATGAAGCTGCACTGGATCACAAGGAGGAACTTCAGAAATCACTGAAGCCCTTAAAGGAGAAACTGAAGCTCTTTAAAGAAGTTAAAGGAAAATGTGATCAAACAGCAGAACACATTAAGGTCCAGGCCCGACACACAGAGAGGCAGATTAAGGAGGAGTTTAAGAAGCTTCACCAGTTTCTACAAGAGGAAGAGGAGGCCAGGATCGCTGCACTGAGGGAGGAAGAGGAGCAGAAGAGTCGGACGATGAAGGAGAAGATCGAGGGTCTGAGCAGAGAGATAGCAGCTCTTTCAGACACAGTCAGAGCCATAGAGAAGGAGCTGAGAGCTGAAGACGTCTCGTTCCTGCAGAACTACAAGGCTACAGTGGAAAGAGTCCAGCGCCCCCTGCTGGAGGATCCACAGCTGGTCTCAGGAGCTCTGATAGACGAGGCCAAACACCTGGGCAACCTGAGCTTCACAGTCTGGGACAAGATGAAGGAGATGGTCTCCTACACTCCTGTGATTCTGGACCCCAACACTGCTGATCCAGGACTCATCCTGTCTGAAGATCTGACCAGTGTGAGATGTGGAGAGAGACAGAAGCTTCCTGAAAACCCAGAGAGGTTTGACTGCTACTGGTCTGTCGTGGGATCTGAGGGCTTTAACTCAGGAACTCACAGCTGGGATGTTGAGGTTGGAGACAATACAGTGTGGGGACTGGGTGTGTTAGCAGAGTCTGTCCAGAGGAAGAGAGACATACAGTCTGGATTATGGGGAATAGGGTTCTATGATGGTAAATACGGAGCAGCCTCCACATCAGATCCAGGCACTGATCTCCCAGTGAAGAAGAAGCTCCAGAGGATCAGACTGCATCTGGACTGGAACAGAGGAAAGCTGTCATTCTTTGATCCTGATACTAACACACACATACACACCTTCACACACACTTTCACTGACAGGCTGTTCCCATTCATTTACACTGTGGATGAACTCTCTCTGAAGATTTTACCAGTGAAGGTCTCTGTAACAGTGGAACAGCACAGTTAGAGATGATTCTCATGATAATGATGTTATGTACAGAAGCTATCCATTTCAATAAGAGGAATACTGCTCATTTTAAGGATTCATTATATAGAATCAGTGAATATAGTCAACTCTCTAATCTGTGATGTCATCAACATGTGCCCATGTTGTCCTAATGATGATGTAGCTGTCATGGTGATGTGGATGACATCTATAACAACAAAAATAAATAACAAACAAAACAAAACAAAAACAAGGAAATCTCAGTGCTAAAAACATTATTGAAGGCAAATAAAACACAAGAAAGAAAGAATATATAAATAATATAACCCAAACAAAGGAAAAAAATGAAATTAATAAATATTGAAATAATCTATAACATTCAAATAAACAAAAATAGTTTTACATTACCTCAAAGTAGACGAGCTCTACTTTGTTAAAGTCAATTTTCTCTATATTTAGACTGCAGGTAAAAGTTCTTCCTGTCTTCTTTGGTTCTTCATCTGAAGTGTTAAATTTATTTGATCTAACTTTATTCCAGGTTCTTAGAGTTTCTCTCCACTGTAACTCGTCTTCTCTTTGTAGTTAAATCATTTAAACTGCAGCAGATCCTGGACTGACTCTAATATTTACAGCAACAGATCCAGGCTCAGCTGAACTCTTCATTTACAAAACTCTTTATATCCATTTGGGAAAATAAATCAGAACCTCATAGTTTGTCGTTCAACATCTCCAACATCCAGACGATCCTGTCTGTAAAAGAGTTTTCATTTTGTCAACTGAGGACTTCAGTTATCTAGAGTCCTTTAAAAAGTAACATCATTACCTCCGCCAAGCAGTCTGTTAGCAGGATATCTCAAAAAGTTGGGCATGGATTTACAAAAAACTTGGTATGAAGGTTGGTTGGAGTTGGTTTCATGTCGATTGGACAAAAGTGGGCGTGGCCTTTCACTAAAAGGTGCATAACTTCTGAACAGATTCAAGTATCACTACAACATCCTTATGACAGGCTTGTCATGAGGAACAACTGATTATCTTGTTCAACTGTGTAGAGATGATAATTGTTCCTATAACCCACTCCTTTTTACATGTTGGCACAAGACTGTTTCACCTCTGCCAACAGGGAAATCTTTTCAAATTCTTTCCATACCTATTGGCCAAAAGGAGGCGTGGTGGGGGGCGTGGTCTTCCACAAAAAGGTTTCAGAACAGATTTACATAATATTACAACACTGGGCCTTCTGACGGTTTCTGTAAAGTCTCTGGGTGAAGCCTTGCTGGGTGTCAGACATGGTGGAGGTCTGTGCTCTACTGAGCACATTCTCTAGTTTTACTTCTGCACTGTTAATCATTTTATCACTTTATTTAAAAGGTGGAGATTTCATTTTGGATTCAGACTTCATGTAATGTTGGTGATTTAAGAATTGAAGCTTTCTCTACTGTTGCACTCATTTTAAGACACTCTGCATAAGAAAATCAGTTAAACTCTCAAAATGTAAAATGTAAATTACTGATTATGTTGTTAGAACTGTAATCTTTCACCTACTGTGATTATTTTCATTTACTGCTGGATAACTTTGCATCTAAAACCAATAAAGAATGAAGTTAAGAGGGAAATGTGTTCAGATTTACTGACTGTAATTTCAGCAGCGTTGTCATCATGTCTAGGTTCTGCTGACTAAGAGATCCTACTGAGCATGTGCTAAAACAGCAGGACTTAAAGCTACAATTTAAAAATACATAATTCAAAGTGTTTTTTGGACTTGTGTGATGTTGAAGCTGTGGGGAAAATGCTTTCTGGGCAGCAGGTGAATTTTAGGCTGCAGTACCAACGTCGGCCACCAGGCCAAACTGGCAGCAAGACTTAGACCAGCAGAGCTAAGCAGTGCTAATGTCTTTACCCATCAGATTAAACTGCAGACTGGTTTCAGCAGGAACATTTGTCCCCACAGGGATCAAACCAGCAGTCTGAACCAACACCCATTGTAAATGACTGAGTTTGATGAACTTATCTTAACTTAAGATGCTTTTTGGAAAACCCTGTAGCAGCTGATAACTTCTGCATTATAAATAATAACTTGTCAAAATGTAATAAAAAATCCCTTTAAATGAGTCAAAAATGTAGTAAAAACTGATCTTGTCACTGATAATGAAGTACATTATTACATCAAACTGGCAATTATTACATCATAAAAAGGGGTGTCACATCATAAAATTTTACAATATCAGTCTGGGGATGTTATTATGCATTTATGACATTTTTATTACATTCTTGACTTCTTGATTCTTGATTGTTTGTAGGGTCAAATCTAGCCTGCAGACATTTGGGCAATATAATATAAAATAATATAATATAGTATAACAGAACATAACATAATAAAATATAACACACACACACACACAACCTCACACATGCTGCAGACACCAAGTTTTGTGATCTGATTAGAATTATGATAGTGACACACACAATCTAATGAAAATGTACACACACACACACACACACACATACACACACACACACACACACACACACATCAATAACCACTTACCCTGCAGTGAACTCGGAGCAGGAGCTGGATTATACAGGTCGTGGAAACAGTGTTGAGTGTCTTACAGAACACACACTCTGTCAGTATGGAGAGATCGATGGCAGAGCGACACTGACAGGGTTGAGGGTTCGACTCCCGACCGACTCGCGGCCTTTTTCTCGTCAAAGCTGAAGGTTTCTGTGTTTCTGTCTGGAGGTTTTATGTTGGAGACATTTCCTCCAGAAACTTAGAGTGCGATCCCACCTCCAGCTCGTTTTCTTTGGTCGGTGTAAAATGTGTAAAAACTCTTAAAAGTAACAAACCTGTGGAGACGCAAACGGCTTTTCTGGAGATATTTTGACAAACAGTTTGGACTCATTGTTGCAGCAAGAGGCAGCGAGACAAACTATATACAGGTCCAAAATTGCCAAACTTCTGACACTGCCTGCCCTTGTTTGAGTGACATATCTGGCAACCAATAAAAATTCTGATTGGAACAGATTGATCAGCCCCGCCTCTCTAGAGCATCACCTTCCAGATACAGGTTTTGGAGCATACAATAGCATCTGCATTTTCCATAGTTTCTCCACCTGGTGGATCTGGAGGGAAATCTGCTGGATCGCTTTACGGCACAAAACAGGAAGAGGTTCTGTTCTTCCAGAGCAAACGGAGCTAAAGCTGAAAGAGTTTCTGGCAGCAGATGGTGGAAGGAGGGAAAGGAAGATGGAGAAATCACTTCCAACATGTTGATCCTCATCAGGGAGGGGGAGGGGAGCAGCAGGGCTGATGGGAAATGTAGTCTTAATGTGGAGAAACATCCTCGCTGATGATTTCATTCATGAATGCAACAACATTTTTGAGAAATTTCAGCCTGGTTTTAGAACCCTCCACAGCACAGAGACGGCTCTCCTCAGGGTTGATTGATTGATTGATTGATTTTATTTATGGATTAGTAAAACAAAAAACAAGCAAAAAATCCAAAGGATAACATGTTAAAGTGAAAAACACTTATTTCCAACATGGTCCCAAGATGTTAAAAGACAAAGAAAACACAAGGAAGCACAAGACATTGAACATAAAAACTAAACAAACACAATCCTGAAAAACCAAAAACACATCACCACCATTACAAGATAAAAAAATAACTCCTACATCAGAAAAACAAGGTCAGCTAAAGTAACAATGTCATTGCAGATTTCATTATAAATCTGTTACCCTGTTCCATAAAAAAGTCCCAACCTGACTTCTATAAGCCCCTCTCATATTTAAAAACTTGACGTGTAACGGAAGGCTGTTCCACAACATGGCACCAGTATAAAAAAAGGAACTTCTAGCTACATTATTCACTCGAGGCACTTGACATGAACACACACTGGCCCTGGTATTATAGTTATGCTGAGTATGGACCATTGTTATCTGAGAACACAAGTACTGAGGGTGACTAATGATCTCCTGCTAGCTGCTGATAAAGGTCTCTGCTCACCCCTAATACTCCTTCATCTTAATGCAGGTTTTGATACGGTTTATCATGACATTTTACTGACTCAGCCCTCAGTTTTTTAACATCTGATCTTTGAAATAGAACTTTCTCTTTTGAGATAGGGAATAGTTTGTTGTCGTCAGTTCCTCTTAAATATGGTGTTCCACAAGGATCAATCCTAGGCCCGGTACTTTTCTCCAACTATATGCTTCCTCTCGACGATATCATTTGCAGATATTCATTTTCACTATTATGCAGATGATACACAGATATATGTATGATTGCCTTTCTGAAATAAAATTTCCTCTAACTCAATGACGGCTAATCAGAAAAATGCCATCAACTTCATTCAAACAAACTTGGTAGCAGACAGTCAACATTAAACCTTTCTCTAGAAATGTGGTTGTAATATTTGATTCTGAGGAAAGAGAGTGGTACAGTCTTGACAACATGCCTTTAAAGAATTAAGGTCTCAGAATTATCATTATTGTGTTCTGGATTTAGAAATTCACATGTGTAGTTCATTTTGAAGATGCTGTTATTCTTTTTGGGGGAAAAAAGGAAAAACATCTATCATTACCTTTTGTTCATCATTCAATATATCTCACCTCTCACATCATATACAAATCTCTTGGAAATCTCATTTTGGGTTCAGACTCTTCAAATCCAAATCAAACTCTAGTTGTCTGGAGCCTCTATCAGACTACAATACCCAGAGAGCAACGAGAGAGAAACACTGTGGAATGAAACTCAGCTCTGCTCTATTACAGTAAACAGCTGAGCATTTAGGAGGAATGGGCTGACAAAGCTCCGCCCCTTACCTGACTCACCTGAGACAAACCAGGAAACAGAGTTTATTATTCTTCACTCCTCACTGAGAAGAGACACACACACCGAGAGACAGACGATAAGATTCACCTTCAGACCAAACCCACGACTTCCACTGAGGGAGGACAGCTACAGGAGGGAATACTGGGAATACTGGGAATACTGGAATACTGGGAATACTGGAATACTGCCACTTCAACCTGCTGCTGACTCAACACGCTGAATGTGAGTTTTAGTTTTATATGGACTAACAAACTTCACTAGAGTTACAGCTAGCATGGGGGTGAGTACATTTTTAATTTTGGGTGAACTATTCCTTTAAGGTTGACTAATGATCTCCTGCTAGCTGCTGATAAAGGTCTGTGCTCAATCCTATTACTCCTTGATCTTAACGCAGCTTGATGGATGTCCCAAAATTTCCTCCAGTTTAATGACAGCAAATCAGAAAAACACCATCAACTTCATTCAAAACAAACTTGGTAGCCAGACAGTCAACATTAAACCTTTCGCTAGAAAGTTGGGTGTCAACTTTCATTCTGACCTCTGTTTCGAGGAACAAGTAAAAAGAGTGGTACAGTCTTGACAACATGCCAAGAATCAAGCTCTCAAGATTATCATTATTATGTCCTGGATCTAGAAATAAATACACACAATTCATGCCCAAGATGATGTCCAAGATGTGTATTCATTCATTAATTCATTAATTAAAACTATCATTACTTTTTGTTCATCATTCAATGTATCTAATCTCTCAGATTGTATACAAATCTCTTGAAAATCTAATTTTGAATTCAAACTCTTCAAATCCAAATCAAACTCTAGGTGTCTGGAGCCTCTATCAGACTACAATACCCAGAGAGCAACGAGAGAGAAACACTGTGGAATGAAACTCAGCTCTGCTCTATTACAGTAAACAGCTGAGCATTTAGGAGAAATGGGCTGACAAAGCTCCGCCCCTTACCTGACTCACCTGAGACAAACCAGGAAACAGAGTTTATTATTCTTCACTCCTCACTGAGAAGAGACACACACACCGAGAGACAGACGATAAGATTCACCTTCAGACCAAACCCACGACTTCCACTGAGGGAGGACAGCTACAGGAGGGAGTACTGGGAATACTGGGAATACTGGGAATACTGCCACTTCAACCTGCTGCTGACTCCACACACTGAACGTGAGTTTTAGAAGAAACACAACTCAAAGTGAAAGTAACTTTCAGGGAACATTCTAGAGGAGGAAGTGGTGCCACAACTGACTGACTTCCTGTTTGAGCGGTCTGTCTGGTTTGTTTTCAGCTTCACTCAGAGAGAAAATGTCTTCCAGATCAGAGGAGGATTTCTCCTGTCCTGTCTGCTGTGACATCTTTAAAGATCCTGTCGTCCTGTCATGTAGCCACAGCTTCTGTAAAGCCTGTCTGCAGAGCTGGTGGACAGAGAAACAAAAACATGAGTGTCCACTTTGTAAGAGAAGATCTTCAAGGAGTGAACCACCTCGTAACTTGGTGTTAAAGAACCTGTGTGAGGCTTTCTTACTGGAGAGAGATCAGAGAGCTTCAGCAGGATCTGAGCTTCTCTGCAGTCTGCACTCTGAGAAACTCAAGCTCTTCTGTCTGGACCATCAGCAGACAGTGTGTGTTGTCTGTCTGCATTCAAAAACACACACCGACCACAGAATCAGACCCATCGATGAAGCTGCACTGGATCACAAGGAGGAACTTCAGGAATCACTGAAGCCCTTAAAGGAGAAACTGAAGCTCTTTAATGAAGTTAAAGGAAACTGTGATCAAACAGCAGAACACATTAAGGTCCAGGCCCGACACACAGAGAGGCAGATTAAGGAGGAGTTTAAGAAGCTTCACCAGTTTCTACAAGAGGAAGAGGAGGCCAGGATCGCTGCACTGAGGGAGGAAGAGGAGCAGAAGAGTCGGACGATGAAGGAGAAGATCGAGGGTCTGAGCAGAGAGATAGCAGCTCTTTCAGACACAGTCAGAGCCATAGAGAAGGAGCTGAGAGCTGAAGACGTCTCGTTCCTGCAGAACTACAAGGCTACAGTGGAAAGAGTCCAGCGCCCCCTGCTGGAGGATCCACAGCTGGTCTCAGGAGCTCTGATAGACGAGGCCAAACACCTGGGCAACCTGAGCTTCACAGTCTGGGACAAGATGAAGGAGATGGTCTCCTACACTCCTGTGATTCTGGACCCCAACACTGTCCATCCAATACTCATCCTGTCTGAAGATCTGACCAGTGTGAGACGTGGAGAGAGACAGAAGCTTCCTGAAAACCCAGAGAGGATTGACTGGTACTACTCTGTCCTGGGATCTGAGGGCTTTAACTCAGGAACTCACAGCTGGGATGTTGAGGTTGGAGACAATACAGTGTGGGGACTGGGTGTGTTAGCAGAGTCTGTCCAGAGGAAGAGATTCATACAGTCTGGATTATGGACAATAGGGTTCAAAGATGGTGAATACAGAGCAGTCTCCACATCAGATCCAGAAACTGTTCTCCCAGTGAAGAAGAAGCTCCAGAGGATCAGACTGCATCTGGACTGGAACAGAGGAAAGCTGTCATTCTCTGATCCTGATACTAACACACACATACACACCTTCACACACACTTTCACTGACAGGCTGTTTCCATACATTGGCACTGTGAATGAACTCTCTCTGAAGATTTTACCAGCGAAGGTCTCTGTAACAGTGGAACAGCACAGTTAGAGATGATTCTCATGATGATGATGTTATGTACAGAAGCCATCCATTTCAATAAGAGAAATACCGCTCATTTTAAGGATTCATTATATAGAATCAGTGAATATAATCAACTCTCTAATCTGTGATGTCATCAACATGTGCCCATGTTGTCCTAATGATGATGTAGCTGTCATGGTGATGTGGATGACATCTATAACAACAAAAATAAATAACAAACAAGACAAAACAATATAAAAACATTAAAGGAAATCTCAGTGCTAAAAAGATTATTGAAGGCAAATAAAACACAAGAAAGAAAGAATATATAAATGATATAAAATGAAAAAAAATGAAATGAATAAATATTGAAATAATCTATAACATTCAAATAAACAAAAATAGTTTTACATTACCTCAAAGTAGACGAGCTCTACTTTGTTAAAGTGAATTTTCTCTATATTTAGACTGCAGGTAAAAGTTCTTCCTGTCTTCTTTGGTTCTTCATCTGAAGTGTTAAATTTATTTGATCTAACTTTATTCCAGGTTCTTAGAGTTTCTCTCCACTGTAACTCGTCTTCTCTTTGTAGTTAAATCATTTAAACTGCAGCAGATCCTGGACTGACTCTAATATTTACAGCAACAGATCCAGGCTCAGCTGAACTCTTCATTTACAAAACTCTTTATATCCATTTGGGAAAATAAATCAGAACCTCATAGTTTGTCGTTCAACATCTCCAACATCCAGACGATCCTGTCTGTAAAAGAGTTTTCATTTTGTCAACCGAGGACTTCAGTTATCTAGAGTCCTTTAAAAAGTACCATCAATTTAATTCTGAATTATCAATCAGTTTGTCACTTTATTTAAAAGGTGGAGATTTCATTTTGGATTCAGACTTCATGTAATGTTGGTGATTTAAGAATTGAAGCTTTCTCTACTGTTGCACTCATTGTAAGTCACTCTGCATAAGAAAATGTAAAATGTAAATTACTGATTATGTTGTTAGCACTGTAATATTTTACCTACTGTGATTATTTTCATTTACTGCTGGATAACTTTGCACCTAAAACCAAGAATGAAGTTAAGAGGGAAATGTGTTCAGATTTACTGACTGTAATTTCAGCAGCGTTGTCATCATGTCTAGGTTCTGCTGACTAAGAGATCCTACTGAGCATGTGCTAAAACAGCAGGACTTAAAGCTACAATTAAAACATACATAATTCAAAGTGTTTTTTGGACTTGTGTGATGTTGAAGCTGTGGGGAAAATGCTTTCTGGGCAGCTGGTGAATTTTAGGCTGCAGTACCAACGTCGGCCACCAGGCCAAACTGGCAGCAAGACTTAGACCAGCAGAGCTAAGCAGTGCTAATGTCTTTACCCATCAGATTAAACTGCAGACTGGTTTCAGCAGGAACATTTGTCCCCACAGGGATCAAACCAGCAGTCTGAACCAACACCCATTGTAAATGACTGAGTTTGATGAACTTATCTTAACTTAAGATGCTTTTTGGAAAACCCTGGAGCAGCTGATAACTTCTGCATTATAATAATAATAACTTGTCAAAATGTAATAAAAAATCCCTTTAAATGAGTCAAAAATGTAGTAAAAACTGATCTTGTCACTGATAATGAAGTACATTATTACATCAAACTGGCAATTATTACATCATAAAAAGTGGTGTCACATCATAAAATTTTACAATATCAGTCTGGGGATGTTATTATGCATTTATGACATTTTTATTACATTCTTGACTTCTTGATTCTTGATTGTTTGTAGGGTCAAATCTAGCCTGCAGACATTTGGACAGTATAATATAATATAATATAATATAATATAATATAATATAATATAGTACAATATAATATAATATAACATAATATAATATAATAACATCAGGCAGTGTTGTTCATCAGAAGCTGGTAGTTTTCATCCTCCCGGCTGTAACTCTCAGCTCAAGGTGACTCTCTCTCTCACACACACACACACACACACACACACACACACACACACACACACACACGCTGCAGACACAAAGGTTTGTGATCTGATTAGAATTATGATATCGACACACACAACCTAATGCATGAATATGCACACACACACACACACACACACACACACACACACACACACACATATGAAGGGTGGAAATCTGATTTAAATTATGATAGTGGACTCACTCTTATTCTCTCTCTCATACACACACACACAAAGCACATACAAAGGTTTGGGATATGATTTGCATGAGGAAAAAAGCAACACACACACACACACACACACACACAGGTTTGGAACAAGGTAAGAATTAAGATAAAGACTGACTCTCTTTTACATACTCTAACACAGGCAAAAAGGATAAAAATATGACTGGAATTATGATAAAGTATGATGCTCTCTCTCTCTCTCTCACACACACACACACACACACACACACACACTGTTGAATCGCCAGAGGACGTAGGGGAGAAGCTGCAGTGTTTATTAGTTCCATCGCTGTGATATTAAAACAAAATGAAATCTGGTGCATCGCTGTGTATGGGGGAGAGAAAGAAGAAGAGAAGAAGAAGAAGAATGGATAAAGAAAGAGAAAACGGAGAGAGAGAGAGAGAGAGAGGCGGAATAAGGAGGAGGAGAGGCGGCGGCAGCAATCTGAAGCTCGGCTCGGCAGTCTGATTATATTTGTCCTCTGAATATTTGATGAACGCGTGCGGGAGAGAATGTGAGGGAGATGCCGGCGATTAAATACCTCTCTGTCAGCAACGCACAACAAACACAATTCCAAAAAATATATACGAGATATGAATTATTGCTGTACGGCTTCTTATTCACACTGCCTCCGTCTATTCTGCAGAGCGGAGAGTGGGGAATTGAAATGGAAATGAGTGGAGAACAGTAGAGGTTGCTGTCAGGTTGTGTTGTCGCCCAGCTTACCGCCCTGCTGCCGCTGAGCAAGGCATCCCATCCCCGCCTGCTGTGACGGAGCAGAAAACAACATGGAGAGAGCTTAAAGGACACGTTTTTTGCTTTTTTTTTTTTTTACATTTTCCATCCCTTTAAAGGGGGGGGGGGGGGGGGGGGGGGGGGGGGGGGGGGGGGGTATCCTAGGATGTGGCAATTCTTAGTATTTCTGGTGATTTTGGTACTTGGAGGTGTGAAGTAATCACAGTAAAAAAATTGAATCATGTTACTGTGCCGTTTCCCCACAGTCACTAACTATAAAACATGGCCGCCTCTCCTCCTCCTCCTTATTCCGCCTCTCTCTCTCTCTCCATTTTCTCTTTCTTTATCCATCCTTCTTCTTCTTCTTCTTGTACAAGCCAGTCAGATTTTGCTCCAGTTTCTATGTAGACACTGGACTGTCTGAAATCGACCAATCAGCGCTAAGAGGAGGGCGGGCCTTCCAGAATGGCCAGCCATTCAGAGAAGTAGCTCATTAGCATAAGAAGCTGCTTATGTAAAACGACCTGTTTTCTTGTAGGTGGGAAACAAACACTGGGAAGTGAATAGCTAAAGCTATAACTAAACGATTTTTACTGAAAAAAAATTCACAGATGTATTTTATAGACACCAGGTAATTATATAAAATTGCTGAAAAAGCAAATGATACCCCTCCTTTAATGTTCCCTCTGACAGTTTTTACATGCATGCACCACGATTAAAGGAACAGTCAGTAATATTTTCCTGGCTCACTAATATACTAATATAATGTAATGTCACTAATATATCAGCGGGAGTTTGCAAGGTTTGTTGATCAATGCCAGTCACTCCGCTGTTCCCTCAACGGCCGCTGAGATTTTTCTAACCCAGAAATGATCCACAACCCTAACCTGATGTTCAGACTGAATGTCCGTCTGGTTCCACCCCATTATTCAGCCTGACATAGTTCCTAGTTAGTCGTTTTCTGTGTGGGAGGGGTTGATTTTACCCGAACCGATCACTAGTGACCGACGTATCTGAATCGATCACTAGTGACCGACGTATCTGAACCGATCACTAGTGACCGACGTATCTGAACCGATCACTAGTGACCGACGTATCTGAACCGATCACTAGTGACCGACGTATCTGAATCGATCACTAGTGGCTGACTATCTGAACCGATCACTAGTGACTGACTATCTGAACCGATCACTAGTGGCTGACTATCTGAACCGATCACTAGTGACTGACTATCTGAATCGATCACTAGTGGCTGACTATCTGAACCGATCACTAGTGGCTGACTATCTGAACCGATCACTAGTGACTGACTATCTGAATCGATCACTAGTGGCTGACTATCTGAACCGATCACTAGTGGCTGACTATCTGAACCGATCACTAGTGGCTGACTATCTGAATCGATCACTAGTGACTGACTATCTGAACCAATCCCTCTTTCTTTTTCCAGGTCAGTGTGTGTCAGATTTCCACTTTTTCCTCTCCAAAATAAATCTTTAGCTAACCAATAGCTAACATTCTCTGCGGTTATGTTAGGCCCCGCCTCCTGTCAATCACAACCCAGTCAAGCCAAGACACTTCCACTAGCAGTTTAGAGCATAAAGTGAAATGGAAGCTAGATTTTACACAACTACAGCTTTAAATTGGCGCCCTCTTCTTTACTGGCAGTAACTCGTAATATTTAGACAGAGTTTGGTTAAAAAAACTGACTTTGAAAAACAACTAAGACGAAGGAAAAATATCAAATATGTCATAACATGATACTCTGAAAAACCATCTACAGTGATGTAAAACAGTAGGGGAATAAGAACTCCAATCACATTGAGATTGTCCTTTAATAAAAAGTGTTGTTGTGTGTGTGTGTGTGTGTGTGTGTGTGTGTGTGTGTGTGTGTTAACTCCCCAAAAACACATGCACACCCCAGCTTCTGATCCTCAGAGTAACAGAGTAACTGCAGGGAGTCTGTCCCTCTTGTGCGTTTCTGTTTTCTCTCAGCAGATAATGAATCATCCAGTTAGTGTGAATGTGACCCAGCGCCTCTCAAACACAAACCAATCTCCTCTGTGTGTGTGTCGGTGGAGGGAGCTGCTGTCCCGCAGCCTGCTGTCCCGCAGCCTGCTGTCCCACAGCCTGCTGTCCCGCAGCAGCAGCCACAGTCCTGCCTCTCCGACCGCCGCTGCATCACGCTTCATCTGTCCGATCTGCTCTCTCTGATGGAAGTTCATTCATTTCAGATGGGAAAGTTTGTTAACGCTGCATGTTGCGATGTTGCATCCGCAGATTGGAGTTTTAGTTCTACAAACATTTAGTGCAGGCAGAGCTGCTCTGGAGGCAGAAACAATCTGATTGGTTGAGTTAAACCTCAGTGGGTGGGGCCAAAAAAACGATTTTTTCTGTTTAAGTAACATCAGACTGAAGCTCAGTGAAAAAGACTAGAGGTAAGAGAGGAGGAAGCTAATATTATGAAGTCTAGCGCTCTGCTGCTAACTGAAAAAATACAATCTAGTCATACTAAGTTATCTAGGTTAGCTAGTTAGCTAGCTCACCTTCAAGTTCAAACTAGCCATACTAGCCTATAGCTAGCTAGGTAAGCTATAGCTAGCTGCTGACCTTCAGCATCATGAATGCCAAAGGAATGAATACATAAAAACTGAAATCATTGCTAATTATATTTTTTATTTAAACTTTGACTTTTAATTCCTTCTTTGACATTCAACTTTGCTAACTTTGCTAACTCTGCTTCTGAGAAATGTTTGCAGAGCTAAGACTCCAATCGGTGTGGCATGCATTGGATTTGATCTTTGTCTCCATATGTTTTTTGGAAAACCAGCCCAGAATATTAAAATCAATAAATCATTAACCCTTTAATTTTGAGACATTAATTACAGTAAACAAATGAGACCCTCAGTGTCAGCCTGTCAGCCTCTCTCAGCCTCTACTCTGCATCCTCCATAGTTTCTCCACCTGGTGGATCTGGAGGGAAATCTGCTGGATCGCTTTACGGCACAAAACAGGAAGAGGTTCTGTTCTTCCAGAGCAAACGGAGCTAAAGCTGAAAGAGTTTCTGGCAGCAGATGGTGGAAGGAGGGAAAGGAAGATGGAGAAATCACTTCATACATCCAGAAATATTTTAATATTTGTCTAACAGGGTAAATGTTCTTTTTTGTGTGTACTGCCTACATGTAAAGTGATATGTACAGAGATACAAACTGGGATACAAGCATTCAGCAGGCCACTGATGTAATAAAGTGTAAGTGTGTGTGTGTGTGTGTGTGTGTGTGTGTGTGTGTGTGTGTGTGTGTTTCTAAACCAGTGACAGTCAGGTTAGCCTTATCTAGCTCAGAGCGCTAACATCTCTCTGAGGGAAGTGGGTTGAGAGAGAGAGCACAACACTGATGGGTGTTTGTTAGAGAGAGATAGACTGTGTGTGTGTGTGTGTGTGTGTGTGTGTGTGTGTGTGTGTGTGTGTGTGCGTGCCTACCAGGAAGCTGCTGGACAAAGTGTATTTTAATTCACTTGTTCTGTGGTCTGTCTGACTGTCACTGTAACTATATACAAATACATATACTGTACACATACTCAGTACATATACAGTATGTACACACATATAAGCATATACAGTCCATAAACAATTGCATATACACATTAACAATACACAAATACTGTACATATACAATCCATATACAAATACATATACGCATATACAATACAAATACATATGCACATATATATGAATAAATAAATATATATACACACACATACATACATACATACAGTACATATAAGTAAGTATACATATACAGTATATAGTAGATATATAGCATTTATACATACAGTATACAGTGCATATATATACAGTATATAGTACTTTATACCTTATACATAGACAGTACATATACATACGTATATACAAATACAGTACATATATACACATGCAGTACATATGCATTTGCAGCACATACACACGTATACAGTACATATAAATATACACATGTATATAGATATTCAAATACCTATACTGTACATACACATATTACATACAACTAAACACATATTTACACACACATACAGTACATATACATATACATTATATACACACATACACATACATATATATTTTATATTTTTTTCAGTGCTTTGGCAATATTGTTTCTGATAAACAGTGATGTCAATAAAGTTATTGAATTTACTGAACAAGCGGTCCCAAACTGTTATCTAAACCTCTCAACCTTTTTTCATGTTTTTTTAAAGGCAGGCCGATCACTTTCCATTTCACTGTCATCCATCTAGAGGTTTAGGCCTCATTCAACTCTATGGGAGACACACACACACACACACACACACACGCACACACACCGCCCCCACCCTCCTGTCCTCCCCCGACAAGCCGAACAAGCGCTCCTACAGAATACGTCCTGGTTGGTTTTCTGTAAGACGGACGAGAGTCATCGTCAGGTAGCGCATGCCGAAGGCTGACTGATGAGATAATGAACACATCCTTTTCACTGGAGGAGACTGTGTGTGTGTGTGTGTGCGTGTGCGTGTGTGTGTATGTGTGTGTGTGTGTGTGTGTGTCCAGGACAGTCTCCTCTATGTCTGGAGGTGCCGACTCTGTCATTGTAAATTCTGGACAAATGCTGACTCTCCCCGACTGACCCAGTATACCTCCGGCTAGAGAGAGAGAGAGAGAGAGAGAGAGAGAGAGAGAGAGAGACAGAGAGAGAGAGAGAGAGAGAGAGAGAGAGGGAGGGCGAGAGTCAGTCAGCGTTATTCAGTCTCTTCCAGTCCTCTTGTCCATCCTGCTGTCAGCGCTGCAGCAGCCAATCAGCAGAGCAAGTTGTCGACTCCTCAGTTTTGTTTCAAAACCTTCCTGTCACCCTCTCTACCAGCGCTGCCTTCAGGGTCTCCTCGTAAACTCCGGCGCTCCAGCTCAGGACTCGGAAATACGACTTGTCGCTGCATTCGAGTGCGTTTGGTCGGAAACAATAACAAAATATCACCGTGTAACAGAAGGATGTTGTTTCAGTGGCTGTTGCTTTACTTCAACAAGCAGCAGAGAGGTATTTTGTACTGGAGATAATTAATATAGATATTTAATAGAAATATGTCACTCAATAAAGAGATAAGAGCAGATTTACAGTTTTAATTTACAACTTCCTCATTCATTTATACAATAAACAGAAGTGTAACCAAGTCGACTTTTTCATTATCTCATTAACAAACAAAACGACACAAATAACTCAATCTCTTGAGAAAATGAACTTAAATAAATAAATAAAATGTATAAATATATGTCCTGAATGGGCTTCAATGTGTGTGTGTGTGTGTGTGTGTGTGTGTGTGTGTGTGTGTGTCAGGAGGTTGTACACCAAAACATTCAAAATGAGAAATGAGAGGCCTTCAGGGACATAAATCAAACTTTACCTTGCATATGGACATATTTTCCCTCCCACACACACACATTATGAGACGCTTACACATTCAAATGCCTTGAAAGCCTCATTGAAACACTTTTATAAACACTCCTGAAACACTCACACACTCGTTTCCTTTCCTCACCTCTCCCATCCCATCTTCCTAACCCGGTCTCCGGTGCTGCAGCTGAATACTGATGAGAGCCTCGTTTTAAAGCCACAATCCTCGATCGTCGCTCATACATTTATTTATTTCATGCATCTCATTCTGCACTGTTACTGCTGTTTTATATGTATATATACTGTACAGACTGCTGTTTAGATCTGCAGATCAGACTGCAGACTTTGAAGGATAATCCTGGTGTTTTTTTAAGGCAGCGGCAGCGGTCCAGCTTCCTCTGTGTTTCTGCACACAGTCAGCATAGTTCAGGTGTCAGCGCTCGTTTTCCTCCTTCATGCATTCTTGTCCGGTATGAAAAAACAAACTTCCACAGAGCGAGAGAATCCATCACAGCAAACATGAAGCCAAGGAAGAAATGGAAGTCTCCTCAAATAATCCTCAGAAACACTTTACTGTCACATCCATGGCTTTTGATTTAGGGGCGTCTTTGTTAGCCGGGACAGCAGCTCATTTTAAAGGATAACTGGTGTTTTTTAATGCTTTTCTTATCATCAACAAATCCTATGAAAATAACAAAATCAACAATGCGTTTGCTCTACTCCCGTTACTTTCCGACTTCCCACGTTCCCTTTTTATCCTTCAACCCGGAAGTCATTGCCTCCAATTTAAGCTAAAAACCTTTAAATACAGCTCACAAAGACATAGTTTCCATTTTAAAAATCTCTAACTGTTACCATGAAAAGTCAGACTGTTGTAGTTATTACCAAATCAAATTCAAATGGGAACAAATTCTTCATTACGCCGGGGACTATTTTCTGTGCTACGGAACTACTTTCCCGAGATGGAAAACGTGTTTACGGTCGGCTTATTAAGTCGTTTGAGGAAAAAGTCGTCCGGCCCGGTGCATCGTGATGATGAAATATGCTGCAGAGCAGCAGCATGGCTCTGTGACGGGGTTTAATAGTTTTTAATACAATGCTGTTCTATGGCTGCTGGGACATGAGGCTGCACTGGGACCGGCTACATGGACCAGACTTGTTAGTGAAACAAATTCATTGCTGATTTTGTTATTTTCATAGGATTTGTTGACGGTAAGAAATGCATTAAAAAACACCAGCCTTATCCTTTAACTCTAAATGACTCTTTAAATTTGTCATACAGTGGCATAAATCTTTCTGATGTGACATTCAAAGAATATACTACAGGAGCTAATATCTTTCTCTTTTCACAGGAAAAAAAACAAAACAAAACAATGTTTTTTTGGATGATGCCGATGACATTTTGTTGACATTGATGTTTTTTTGCCTTATGATTGCCGAATGAAGGCTGTTCACAGCCATATGAGATTTTTGGGCCGGTTCCAACACCTTCGCGGAGACACTTTTCAACCCCAAATACACGTCACATAGCGTCAGTTTATGTGCCGACGCTGCTGAAAACTCGCTGCTTCCTAAAGCCTCGTACCAGCAGCTTACCGCCTGATGCTGCTGTCGCCCGGTCAGCGCTGAGCGGCGTGAAGCTGAATGTGGAAAATCTGATGAGAACGACTGCGAATGTTTTTGCTTCGTGTCGCAATGAGATGAAGATTCCTGCTGCTGCTAATCTAGATTTAAGACCGTGATCTAGTCTGGGGATCTGGTCTTCATGTGGCTCAGTGGATTTAGACCCAGATGAACTGGATTTGACACCAGGGCTCACACGCAGCAAAACAAAACAAGTACACACACACACACACACACACACACACACAGAAACACACTTTTTGAAGTGTAATGGAATGTAATGTGTTGTGACAAAGTGATGAGGGCCCAGTTTGTGCTGTGTGTGTGTGTGTGTGTGTGTGTGTGCGTGTGTGTGTGTGTTTATGCACATACATTTGAATGTAGAATCTCTTTCACACACACACACACACACACACACGCACACACACACACACACACACACACACACACACACACACACACACACACCACACTCAGACCTCATATCTTAAAACTAGTATTTGTTTGCTCTCTCCTGTTTTCCTCTGCATTTTTGCCCTTTTATCTTTTGCCCTTTAGCACTTTGCATCCCTCCTGATTATAAAAAATACTTTACAAATAAAGTTGAAGTTGACTTGACAGACTTGTCAGGTAGAGACGCACCACGACACACCGCATCTCCACCTTTTCCACAGTCTGCCTGATCCGCCCGCAGGTCTGAACCTGCTCCTGTCTTCATCTCCATCGCTCCTGTTGGACTAAAGCGGATTCAGCAGCTGAAATCGATACGGGATCACAGCGTTCACCTGCTCAGTCTGCTCAGTCTGTTTCAGGGGGGGAAAGAGCAGCTGGTTTTTATCCACTCCGTATGAAATTGTAATCACAGATCAAGCCTTGGTGCGATGCTCCGGCCCTGCTGAGAGCAGAAGAAGACTTTACAGTTTAATCAGGCAAGCAGGAACGCTAACTCATGCACAATCAAAACCTTATTTCCCAAGACACCACAAGCCCTCGTATCCTGCAATTTGTTGTTTTTCATAAACAACAAATTGCTGAAGAGAGCGGCGAGACGCAGGCAGATCTAAAGAGGGAGGGAGGGACAGACAGAGAGAGAGACAGACAGACAGAGAGGCTGATGGGTAAAGAGAGGGGATCTGGTTGTTAATCCCAGCGCTGCGTGTTCTCCGTCTCTCTGTTTTCTCTCCAGTCCGCTCTAATTACCCACGAGACAAACTAACTATTTGTCAGCTGGAAATTTAATTGAAGTTTTCTGCTGGAAATGACAACAGAACTGTGAAGGCCGTTCTGACAGGAATGTAAATAATGCACAGAATTATTATTATTAGTGTTATTATTATTACTAGTAGTAGTACCAGTAGTAGTAGTAGTAGTACTTGTAGTAGCTAGTAGTAGTAGTAGTAGTACCAGTAGTAATAGTAGTAGCAGTAGTAGTAGTAGTAGTAGTAGTAGTAGTAGTAGTATTAGTAGCAGTAGCAGTAGTAGTAGCAGTAGCAGTAGTAGTACCAGTAGTAGTAGCAGTAGTAGTAGTAGTACCAGTAGTAGCAGTAGTAGTAGTAGTAGCAGTAGCAGTAGCAATAGCAGTAGTAGTAGTAGTAGCAGTAATAGTAGTACTTTAATAGCAGTAGTAGTAGTAGTAGCAGTAATAGTAGTACTTTAATAGCAGTAGTAGTAGTAGTAGCAGTAATAGTAGTACTTTAATAGCAGTAGTAGTAGTAGTAGCAGTAATAGTAGTACTTTAATAGCAGTAGTAGTAGTAGTAGTAGTAATAGTAGTACTTTAATAGCAGTAGTAGTAGTAGTAGCAGTAATAGTAGTACTTTAATAGCAGTAGTAGTAGTAGTAGTAGTAATAGTAGTACTTTAATAGCAGTAGTAGTAGTAGTAGCAGTAATAGTAGTACTTTAATAGCAGTAGTAGTAGTAGTAGCAGTAGTAATAGCAGTAGTAGTAGTAGTAGCAGTAATAGTAGTACTTTAATAGCAGTAGTAGTAGTAGTAGCAGTAATAGTAGTACTTTAATAGCAGTAGTAGTAGTAGTAGCAGTAGTAATAGCAGTAGTAGTAGTAGTAGCAGTAATAGTAGTACTTTAATGGCAGTAGTAGTAGTAGTAGTAGTAGTAGTACTTTAATAGCAGTAGTAGTAATAGATAAATAAATACAGCAGGTTTCCCTTTGTGAGTCCAGCCTCGCTCGCCCAGAGTGGCTCACAGTGAGCGAGCAGCTGTGTTGCTCCAGGTCACTTCAGCAGAGAGACACCTGCTGAAATACCTCTGCTGGTAGAATTCATTTATCGTTCACTGACCACACACACACACACACACGCACACACACACACACACACGCACACACGCACACACACACACACACACACAGTATTATCAGTGTATTGTGGCCTGAGGCAGACTGAATTAACAGTGGGTCAATAGGAGCAATATGACACTGGAGAGAGAGAGAGAGAGAGAGAGAGAGAGAGAGAGAGAAGGAGGGAATGTAGAGTGATAGAACTCACTCACTGACTAACCAACTAACTCACTCAATAACTCACTCACAAACTTATTAACTTGCGAACTCATTAACTCATTAACTCACTAACTCACTAACTCACTAACTAACTCAGTCACTAACTCATTTACACACTCACTGACTAATTCACTAACTGACTAACTCACTCTCTCACTACCTAACTAACTAACTCACTCACTCACTCACTCACTCACTCACAAACTTACTAACTAACTCATTAGCTCACTCACTAACTCATTAAGTAACTGACTCACTAACACACTCACTAACACACTCACTAACTGACTAACTGACTCACCAACTAACTGACTTACTAACTAACTCACTGACTCACGGTCAGACCCCCGCCATGGAGACCTAAACATGTTAGAAACAACACGTATGATAATCAACCAAAAAAAGTTTCAGCCTCAAATGAGCGTAACCAGATCTTCTGTTTCCAGTCAGCTTTTGTAATTTGATTCATCTTAACTCTCAGAAACTCTTGGATGGAAAGCCAGCTGATGCTGATGCTGCTGATGTTGATGTTAACAATAAAATACAAAGACTCCATCTGAACCAGAACCAGAAGCAGCTACAGGAGCCTGCAGGGTCAAAGAGCAGAGCTGTTTTTAACCAAAGAAATGGAGGACTATATTTCCCATAAGTTATTCTCATGCAAATGCAAAAAGCTGCCGATCCTGAGACCCAAATCCATAAAGTTACCAAACAGATGATTCATATAAACTCTGTATTGGAGAGAGAGAGAGAGAGAGAGGTGGGGGCGTTCAAAACACAAAACTACTATTGTACAGTAGGCCTCCATGTTTTCAAACCAAATAATTTATATTGAATTATTTCAATATAATTAAAATATAATAAAGACAGGGTTTTATGTTTATAATATGACCTCAATTGATGAACATATGGAAACATTATTATTCATTATGCTATTGTACTTGGTATGTTGTATTTAATATCACAATGATGTATATAATATTGTAATCATCTATATAAATAGTAATTTTAACATTAGTATCCAATCAATAATCAGGGATGCAGTTTGATTTTGTCTTCTGTTTAGGGTTCAATTTAATATTTAGTTTATTTGTATGTTCTTTGAATTTCTGTCATTGAACTGAACAGAGAGAGAAAAGGCAGAGAGACATAGGCACAGATAGAAAGAGAGAGAGCTCAATTCATATCGTTTTTTAAATTGAAAAGGGGGCGGGGCCATACGCTGGACGGGGAGGGGGGGCGCGCCCGTGATTGGCTGCGGGTGTCTATTATGCTAATGAGGAGGGCGTGGCCTGGAGCCGGAGACTTCTCCGCTGCTGCGAGTCGCTTCATTGTGTCGGTTGGACTCGGGACTGGCAGCACACGCTCTCTCACACACAGTCACACACTCACACACTAACACACACTCACACACACACACACACTCACCGACGCAGGATTTATAATGAAACCGGGCTGATATCGGCTTGTTGGAGGATTTCCTGCTGGTTTTTGTCTGCACCGCCCCGCTGGCTCTCTGGGAATAACCGCAGCTCTTGTGGATTATTTGACTGTGAATGTTTGATTTTCCTCTTCATCTGCGAGACGAACTGAGTCCAGACTGCTGGTTTATTTCATTTTTTTTTTTTTTTTTGGGAGGAATAAATGAGATCTGGACACAAGGTGAGTTATTCCTCCTCCCATGCTTTCCTGCAGACCGGGAGGTCCGCTCTCTCTCTCTCTCTCTCTCTCTCTCTCTCTCTCTCTCTCTCTCTCTCTCTCTCTGTCAGTATTGGGTGTGTATTAGTTGTTTTAATGCAGCAGGGACAGCTCATGTTGGATATTGTTGCTCTGTAACGCGCTTCGGTGCGAGACTCCCTGCGTTTCTGCTTCTACCGGTGATAGTCTATGTGTGCGCGTGCGTGTGTGTCAGGGGAGTGTGCGTGCGTGCTTGGCGCTTGCCTGTGTGTGTGTGTGTGTGTGTGTCTCAGGGGAGAGTGTGTGTGTGTGCACAAGAAAACATGCATAGGTTGGATTGTGTGTTTTTGCGTGTCAGGGAGATGCTCTGAGTGTGTGTGTGTGTGTGTGTGTGTGAGTGTGTGTGTGTGTGAGGCTCAGGATTTGACAGGTTTGATTGATGGCTGTCAATCACCCAGGCAACAACAACATCAACAGGAGCAGAAAGGACGCCTCTCTCAGCTTCATTACCTCCAGTCACCTTCCCGTCCCGTCGTCGGCGTCCGGATGCTTTTCCCCCCAACTTCAGCTGTCTGCCCCCCCCCCCAACACACACACACACACACACACACACAAACCCATAATATTATGCAGGATTGAGGCTTGCAGGCTGGGAATCCGCTCTCTCCTAACACCTCACATTCATGTCTTTCCCCCTTCAAACCTTCACATCCCCCTCTCTACAATTTTGCGTTTTTGGATAAAAGACGCTGGTTTGGATTTGTGGGTGTCATTTGAATATGTAGCATCACTCATATGTGGATTTTAATGGTGAATTCTCAGTGTGAATAACCTAAATAACCCCAGTGGCTGCTGCTGGATGTGATTTGAGCAGATAATACCCTCCAGCCAGGGACCTGAGGGTAAATAAGCTGAATTAGCCCTTTACTGTGTGCTGTGTGTCGCTGGTCGGGCAGCAGATGATGAACCAGGCCGTCATGTGGCTTGATATTATAAGCTAGCAGTAATTTACAGTGTTGTAGGGAGCAATTAGTGTCTGCGTCTCAAGGTCGTCCTTCCTGTTGTCTCTGTCAGGTAGAGAGGAAGTGAGGTCACGACGGACGCCGTTCCACCAATTAAACAGCAATTATGTGCAGGATGTTGAATTATTAATGACAGGTTGATGCTTTTTACATGAGACTCCTGTGACGGCTGGAGCTGGGTTTAATTAGCATACAGTGTGTGTGTGTGTGTGTGGTCGGGTATGGTGAGGTGATCCACTTTTTATCTCCAATCATCAAACTTATCCCACGTCTGAAGTCGATTTTACTCATAACGCACCTGTGTGTGTGTTCTGTGTATAAATTAGTGCTGAAACGATCAGTCGATTGACAGAAAATCAATCGTTTTAGTCGTATATTCCTTTATTGTCGTTATTTCCTGGTTCCAGCTTCACATTTGTTAAGATTTGCTGCTTTTCTCTGTTTCATCTCATTATGAAACAAATCCTTTTGTGTTTTCTGGCTGCTGGTCAGACTGAGGGAGAAACCTGAAGAGTCTCTCTGGACTCTGGGAACTTGTGAAGGGCATTTGGTATTACTGTTGACATTTTATAGACTATATGATTAATCGATTAATCAAAACAATAATCGATAATGAAAGTAATCATTAGTTGCAGCCGTAGTATGAATTACCATAATAAACCCAGCAGAGGATAAACCGATCTTTTTATTTGCAGAATAGAGTTTACCACCTTACTGCAACCTTTAAACATTAATATTAAAGCAGACATTATCCTTTAGGAGTTAGGGAGAAGCCATACTTCACCCAGCTTTTTATTAAACCCTGAATCTAACAGAATATAACAGTACAGTTTAACCAGTGACCCCCCCCCCCCCCACACACACACACACACACACCTCCCTTTATCACCCTCTTGTCTAGACTCTATCCATTTTCTATTGTGCAGACTGACCATCTTGTGGGTGTTACAACCTAAAATGTCTCTTTGTGCTCTTTTTTTTATTAAATGCAACTTGTGTGACTCGTACTCCATCAGTCCGTTCTGGAGGAGCGTCTGGCCCAGAGAAATGTCACCGTATATCAGCAGAATAACCCGGCCATCCCGGCGCGAACGGGCTTTATTAGCGCCGCTCCGTTCCATTGTGAAGGCTAACCTTGGGTGCGTTTGAACACAATAACCTGCGCGTCCCCGGTGGGCGGGCGCACGGGCAGGAGGAAGCGGAGAGAATAATGTTATTCCAGCAGAGGAAGATTAGCTCCGTCGCTATAAAACCTCCAAACTACCGCATGTCATCGCCTATTATGTTCCCCTCCAAATCTCTGCCGCGGGACTCGCCTTTTGTTCTAATCCTTTCCTCTGCGTGTGTGTGTGTGTGTGTGAGAGAGAGAGAGAGAGAGAGAGAGGGAGACCATGCATGCGTGCCTGCTTGTGTGTGTGATACAGAAAGCGGAAAAAGAGAGGTGGGATTGTGCTGAAGTGTGTGTGCGAGCGAGTGTGTGTGTTCACTTGGGAGTGTGTGTGTGTGTGTGTGTGTGTGTGTGTGTGTGTGCTTCCTCCAATGCGTCTGCTTCTGCAACAAAAAGAGAAAAGAGCGGATTTGGCGATTTAGCTGAGCCGCCGTCTGCGTCCAGACTGGAGGGAACGCTGGGAATTAGCGAGCGTCACCGAAAACGAGCCGGCATTTATCCAGACGGGACGGCTGCTGCTCCGGGGCGGGGAGAGGAACCGCTGCTGCTGCCGCTGCCGGGATCGAACCCGCGAGCGTCCGGCCGCGGGACGCTCTGTCTCTTCAGGCTGGAGACACACGACCGGACAGACTGAGAAAAGACTGGACATCACACACTCAGCAACTGGTGTTCGCAGATGTATTTAGTCTTGCATCGTAGAGACACACACACACACACACTTGGATTAGGGAACACACACTTGACGTCTAATCAGATTTTGGGAACACACACATGACGACACGTTGGATTTAGGGAACACACAGTTGATGATGAAGTGAAAATGGGGAACACACACTTGATGAGGACCAGTTGAATTTGATGATCACACACTTGACGATCAATTGGTTTTGGGAACACACACACTTGATGAAGTAAAAATGGGGAACACACACTTGATATCCAATCAGATTTTGGGAACACACACAAAGAAAAAAAATGGGGAACACACATGTGATGATGACTAGTTGGATTTGGGGAACACACACTTGATGAACTAAAAATGGGGAACACACACTTGATGAACTAAAAATGGGGAACACACACGTGATGATGACTAGTTGGATTTGGGGAACACACACTTGACGACAACAAAGAAATGGGGAACACACACTTGATATCCAATCAGATTTTGGGAACACACACAAAGTAAAAATGGGGAAACACACACTTGACATCGAGTCACATTTTGAGAACACACAGTTACTAACGACTAGTTGGATTTGGGAAACACACACTTGAGGTCCAATTACATTTTGGGAACACACACAAAGTAAAAATAGGGAACACACACTTGATGACGACCAGTTGAAGTTGATGATCACACACTTGACGATCAATTGGTTTTGGGAACACACACTTGATGAAGTAAAAATGGGGAACACACACGTGATGATGACTAGTTGGATTTGGGGAACACACACTTGACGACAACAAAGAAATGGGGAACACACACTTGATATCCAATCAGATTTTGGGAACACACAGTTACTAACGACTAGTTGGATTAGGGAAAAACACACTTGACGTCTAATCAGATTTTGGGAACACACACAAAGTAAAAATAGGGAACACACACTTGATGACGACCAGTTGAAGTTGGTGATCACACACTTGACGATCAGTTGGATTTGGGAAACACACACTACCTGACTTCTTCACCCTCTCACACTACAAATCATCTGAACGACGCCACAAACCGGCAGGAAACCGAGTCGCGATGTCCAAACTGCGGCGCTAATCGGCCTGAAAACACGGCGCTCGCGTCCTCAGCTGGACGGCCCGCCGCCGCCCGGGCGATCGCAGCCTGTAATTGTATTTGACAAAGGGGTTTGACAGATAAAGCGCCGCATTGTGGAGCCAATTCCCTCCTCGCCTCAGGTGCCGTCTTTGTCTCTCCCTCCTAAACTGCTTTGCTGCTGCCGAATCTCCTGTTTTAATCTGCCGTTTTGTTTCCTTTTGTTCCTGCTCTCACACCGGCGGGCCTGA